>NC_087104.1:10925147-11233529 GCF_963855985.1 Ostrinia nubilalis | reverse complement strand
AGTCAATCCTTCATTAAGCAAAGTTGTGCCCCCCCCAGAATACGAAGGGCAGCCTGGGCTTGGGTCAGTCAAGTTATGCTGGGCTGACTCAAGCCCAGAGAGGGATTCTCCGGTATCAGCGGTACCCTCCTGGGGTAGTTTCTCTTTCAAATTTGCTTTCATAGTTGTTTAACTCCCTTCTTTACTCCAGACCTTTTAAGAGCTATTTTGGCTCTAAGGCTCGCTGTAGCCTCCTCCGAACAGTTGCCTGATCAGGTGTATGGTTATACCGCCATGGCTCGGTCGCCAGTGCCTCGTCTGTTATCTAGCAGGGAGCACCACAGTAACCTATTGGGTAGTGTCGCCATCTGGCGCGTGCAGGTGAGGTTGACGGTTGGGTAGGATAAGCTGTTAAATCCATTCTCCCCTTACTCCCCTCCCGCTCCCAGAACACATCTAATTATGGCTATGGATGGCCGTAGATAATAAGAGGAGAAAAAAAAATGTGTGTTATTGTAATTATTTTTTAATTGATATCTAATTTCATTACATTCAAAGAATCTTAAAGCAGCAAAGATTTTTTTCTGTCACTTTTTTAATAGTAAAAAATCTACCGAAAAATCACCACAATGTTAGATGATGTTAATGCAAAATGTTAGATTCTAACACCACCATCTTCCGCAGAAACCTGTTCGAAGTGTACCTGAAGCCTTACTTCATGGAGGCATACCGGCCCATCCACCGTGACGACACTTTCATGGTGCGCGGAGGCATGCGAGCGGTGGAGTTCAAAGTGGTGGAGACCGACCCCTCTCCTTACTGCATCGTGGCACCTGATACGGTCATACATTGCGAGGGAGAGCCCATCAAGCGTGAGGTAATTATTTCGACCTATGTATTTAGCAATCTGTTCAGACAAGTCTTTGTATCATCATCATGAATGTGTTTAAGTCTTCAATTATTATTATAGATACTCTTTATTGTGCACCACATAAGAAATCTACAAAACAGCCGTTTTATCTGAAATCAATTAAACGTCTTATAAACAATATTACATTTGAGCCTTACATTACACATAACATTTGTATGTGCCAAATCAAAGACCATACATAAATATCTAGTCGACATTGAATATTTCAGCATTTTTTAATATTAGATTATCTACCATTTGTAAAATTCTGACTGCAATGTCAAGTCAAGGTTAAATTAATTTCACTGTACAAGTACTCAGTGAATCTCCCTGCAACATGAGACATACTGAGAGGCTGCCATTTTGATTCAAACTACTAATTTACATATTTTATTTATCTCTGCAATCTGATCAATTTCTCTCTTTCTTTCTAAACTTCTCATCCTACCTCCTACTATCCTACTAATTTTATAAATGTTAAAGTTTGTATGGATGTCTGGATGTTTGTTACTCTTTCACGCAAAAATTACTGAACTGAATTATTGTTTTTAACCCAGAATAACATATAGGCTATAATTTATGACGATCTGTGACAAACTAAATTTCACGCGGGTGAAGTCGCGTTCAAAAGCTAGTTACTAATATGCAGAAGAGGAGTCATTGAACGCCATTTGATGAACCAAATAAACAACATTCCTCCCTTCCTAAACTTCTCCGTCTCTTTCACCACTAACAGGAAGAAGAGGTGGCATTGAATGCCATAATGTGATGAACCAAATAAACTTTCCTCCCTTCCTAAACTTCTCCGTCTCTTTCCACCACCAACAGGAAGAAGAAGAAGCATTAAACGCTGTGGGTTACGACGACATCGGCGGCTGCCGCAAGCAGCTGGCTCAGATCAAGGAGATGGTGGAGTTGCCGCTGCGGCACCCGTCGCTGTTCAAGGCCATCGGCGTGAAGCCTCCGCGCGGAATCCTCATGTACGGCCCGCCTGGTACCGGGAAGACGCTGATCGCTCGTGCTGTCGCTAATGAGACCGGTGAGTACTTAACTTTGACGATGGAGACTTGACTTACTTGACTTAAGGTCCTACGTCCCCTAAATGGGGCAGAAGGCGTCCACAACATTCCTCCATCGCGTTCGGTCTTGAACTTCGCGTTTGATTTCACTAAAGGCTGATTAAAGGTTCGGCCAAACCAACGCGATCAGCCGGTGTGCAGCGATGGCGATCAATAAATGCATTGATCTGATCTGTCTGGTCATGTAGGTATTAAGTAGGTAACTAATTTTTTTTTTATTTTTTAAAAGATTATCAGCAATTTGTATTGCCCAAATTAATAATAGTCCCATTAGCTCCTCGTGTTAAGCTAAATAAGCTTGTGTTACGAGTGGGCTCACCACAATAGTCGAGCGGCGGTGGGATTCGAACCCGCAAAAGGACATTGTCAGAAACCGCCTAAAAAACCGCCCAAAAACATTAACCCATCATAATTATTTTCTATTTTTTTTAATACATTAAGCACCCTTTCATTCTAATGGACACTTAAGCATTGAAAAATTAAATAAATAAGTCTTTTAACGTTTATTCTATAATACTATTACAACTTCCGGACGTTTTGGTGCGTGGCATGGTCTAAAACCTATCAAGTTCCATAATTTTTGCCGATAAAATCTGTACGAGGCATTACCGTACTTTATTGCTGGGAGTCCATGTATAGTGATGTTCCTGCGGCCATCATAGACAATAAAATATCGATTTTGAAAATAAAATAAATCGATTAAACTGCTTTGAAGACTAGATTTGCGTTAAAAGCTAAAAAGATATTGACAGTTTGACACTATTACAAGAAGATATCTAAAGTGTCCAACTGGTCGAAGGTCGTAAATAAAATAAAAATAATTAGGACCATAAACTGATATTCATGGTATCATAACTGTAAAAGTGTCAGAATCCGATGTTGAATCCAATGCCAGTTGAAGTGTGAGAAACATATATATTTTTTTTTTATGTGACAGGAGGCAAATGAGCAGACGGATCACCTGATATCAACCTAGTATAGTTGCCAGTCTCTCATAATCTATGCCAATGAGGGTTTTCGCGATTGAAAAATCCGCCAGATGGCAATACGTAGACGTGAGGTCCAAATGCTGCATGATTGGTTATTTTTGACATGACATTGACAGATATCCACCAATCATGCAGCATTTGGACCTCGCGTCTACGTATTGCCATCTCGCGGATTTTTCAATCGCGAAAACCCTCATTCATAGCACATGTATAATAATAGACCAAATGAACTTTTATAGATTGTGAAAGAGAAGATAAAGATTTTATTATTTTATTAAAATCTTGCCACGAGGTAGTTTTTCGATGTATCTATAGTCAAGTGTATGGCTCTGAGACGTGGTCGCTTACTATGGGCCTCATAAGAAGGCTCAAGGTCACCCAAAGAGCGATGGAGCGTGCTATGCTCGGAGTTTCCCTGCGTGATCGAATCAGAAATGAGGAGATCCGTAGGAGAACCAGAGTGACTGACATAGCCCGCAGAATCGCTAAAATCAAGTGGCAGTGGGCGGGGCACATAGCTCGAAGAGCTGATGGCCGCTGGGGCAGGAAAGTTCTTGAGTGGCGACCACGAGCTGGAAGACGTAGCGTGGGCAGGCCTCCCACTAGGTGGACCGACGATCTGGTAAAGGTCGCGGGAAGTACCTGGATGCAAGCGGCGCAGGACCGGTCTTTGTGGAAATCCTTGGGGGAGGCCTTTGTCCAGCAGTGGACGTCTTTCGGCTGAAACGAACGAACGAACGAACGAACGAGGTAGTTTTTCAGTAGAAACCAGGATTGGATAATCGCTACAGGCAAGTATCAGAACATTTTATAAATATTTTTAATCGATTATATCCATGTGAATCGTTTTAATAAATTGTCATTTTACTTTTTCAATTAAAACTTTTTCAATCCCTAGTCTTGTCAAACTGTCATAATGTCAACAAATTATAAATGTCACGTCAGTTGACTCAATTTCAGTCTTCTGTGCGTTTATTGTATTTTTATTTCAATGAAATAGTGCTAAAGGGTTAGTACTAAAACTGAAAGCCTTTTTTCAGAAAGAAAACCAATGTGGTGCCCTTATTATTCATGCTGTTTGAAAGTTACAAGTCAGTGATACAGAGTTGCCGACATTATAACTCCGTAGTGATACCATACCAAAGAAGAAGTTTTCCTAAACACTTGTGTTGTTTTTATATGTGATCGAATAAAAAGGATTAATTCTACTGCTCAAATGGAATAACTTATCCCAAGAGACCGAATATAAAAAAACCTCTCCATAGAAATTATCACCATCACGAGGATGTGAATTTTTTTGAGAATTTGATATTGGTCCTGTAAGAAAAGTAGTTGTATTTCAGTAGTAGAATCAACCCTTCTTGTTTCATCAGCAAGAGTAACTATAAAAACGCCCTGTAGGTAGGTATTATTAAGCTGAAGAGTTTGTTTAGTGTCAAAGACTGTCACACAGTGTAACTTAAATTGGCATATTATGATAATGAACATAAAAACTTAAATAAATATTTATGTTAATATTTTTTCTATTTATTTATTTTCCCAAAGCTTCACAGTGACAGCTGAAACAGCAATACTGTTAACAAAACAGTAAAACTAAACTTGGAACAAACTGTTACAAATATGAGGGGTTTAATATTTTACAAATTAAAATAAAACCGCAAGTTGCTTTACTTTCTCGTATAGGTAATAAATGTAATTAATGGCTAGATTATTAATGTTACTTTGTTACCCTCAATAGTGAGGAAATCTTATAAAATGGTAACCCTGATTTTTATTGTCATTCAAGTGCTCTTTCTTCGCATAGGCTTCTGTGATTTGGCCAAGGGCCACACACATTGCGATAACATTATGCGACATTGATTTGACAGCAGCGGAGTGAAGTCTTGCGACTATGCAAAATGATACCCTGTAATCGTAGCGCATACAGACATAGACTGGGCGGGGCACATAGCTCGTAGAGCTGATGGCCGCTGGGGCAGGAAAGTTCTTGAGTGGCGACCACGAGCTGAAAGACGTAGCGTGGGCAGGCCTCCCACTAGGTGGACCGACGATCTGGTGAAGGTCGCAGGAGGTGCCTGTATGCGAGCGGTGCAGGATCGGTCTTCGTGGAAATCCTTGGGGGAGGCCTTTGTCCAGCAGTGGACGTCTTTTCGGCTGAAACGAACGAACGAACGATACGTATTACCACTATTTACCAGACATTACTATTTATTGCATACTCGCCGGATTACACGTAGGAGCACGCGCGTAACAGCTTCGGCCTTGCATTATTATAAGATCTTGTTCCGCCCTTTTACGAACTTCCTCCGTGAGGATATCCCCGCCGAATTCTATGATGAACCTATCAAAAGTCATATTCTGCAATGTCAACCCACCACAAGGTGGACCGACGACCTGATAAAGGTAGCGGGAAGGCGCTGGATGCAGGCCGCTACCAACCGTGCGATGTGGAAGTCATTGGGGGAGGCCTATGTTCAGTAGTGGACGTCCTGTGGCTGAAATGATGATGATGATGAAGAAATGAATGAAAATGACAAATCTTCGCACGTGTATAATACCGTGCCAAAGTAATCATATAATTTTGGCACCTTAATAACTATTGCCGTTTTTGTTGTAAAGATCATGCAGCGCTACTTGCGGATATTATTGGAAAGAAAACTATGTGGGCTCTAGATCTGAAGCCGCTTTAACGAACACGAAGTGCTCATACAATGCGGCGTATTTTCTTCCAGTCTTTAGTCAGGACTTTAGTCGAATTAAAACCCCGGTTGAACGTGATATAGCCGCACTAGAATACGATGCTTTTTTGCATAATCGCAAGACTTCGTTCCGGTGTCGACCGAATGTTATCATGATGTATGTGGCCCAGGGGTTACCGTAGCCGCTAAGGTTTGAAACTTCTTGCTTAAAATATTGTAGTCTTTGGCATAGACTACGATGGTAGTCATGGAGATAGGAGTTTGTTATCTCGTGTCAGATGTAAATGGTGAAAAGAAAACTCATGATTCGTGGTATTTTTATGTAATATGTAGGTATTTTATAAAAGTGGAACCCCGAGTGATCTCCAAAACCCATTCTATTATTATATACGATTCGGCTTCGATATCTATAATACAATAGGAGTTTATTTCATGTGTCAGATGACAAGGGTGGAAACAACCTACGATTCATGTTGTTTATTTACGTGCAATATGTGGGCATATTGTAAAAGTGGAATGCCGAGTTGTATTTCTAAAACTTGTTCTATTATTTTATACTATTTGGCTGCGACTCGGCGTGACGACAATACAAAACATTTTTCGCGAATCGGTGTTCATACATTCACACAATACATTAGACGCCATGTTGTCATAAACGACATATTATAAAATCGCTGTGATTTAATATTCTTAATCATTAATTTTATGGCAAGTGTCCATCAGGAATCATTGTTCTTACACACAGAATCGTATTATTTCGCTTTCGGGTAGTAATATGTCAAAATTGTTGGTTCTTTAGGCGAACAATGTATGGAGAACGAACATTGTCCTTTTAAGTCTATGTCAAAACTTACTATTTAACGTGTAAATCAGCCTTTAGTCATGCCGATTTTCTTCACCTCGTCTGCTACAGTGCGCCGCCAAGTTTGCTTGGGGCGACCACGTTTGCGATGGAGAGATCGACACTATTCCCACCTCTCGTTCCCACCACCACAACTTCAATGTTGCAGCCAGGATCTAGAAAAATTATAGACACCACAACACAATATGTGTAGAAAAAACTGAAATGTTGCTTTCTCATTTCAATTCATATACAATTGAAATAGATAGAGTAAGCCTTAGTTTTCAAGCTCTTAAAGTTTTATGAATCCACTAGTGGTTATCTTCCACATTGTTTGAGGAAGATTGCTGTGAAATAAAACACTAGTCCTGATATAAATGACTCTTTTTAATAGTTCGAGATATTGATGCTGGGTTATAATAAAATGTGACCTACTTTGACGCTATCGTACTATCACTTGCGCCTCTGAAAGTACTCTGATAAGGAGTGAACATAAATGTGTCATTGCAAAAGTTGAATGTATCACAAAAGGGTTAATTTCTTATTGTTGGCATTGATGTAGATAAAATCGTAACAACATAAAAGACAGGAAAATTTCCAATATGGTAATACCAGCGGCCGCCCGCCACTGCGTACCGTGGATCCCGTTTTACCCCTTAGGAATGGAGTTACGTAAAATCCGTTTTTAGTGAGTGATTTGAGACTCCTAGCACTTGCAGTTTCTGAGATTTCGTGATGAGTGGGTCGGTCAATCAGTGACCTTTCGCTTTTATAGATATGTATAGATTTCAGACTAAAGATAGTTATTGCAAAATAGCACCTATCCCAACTAATATTATAAATGCGAAAGTAACTCTGTCTGTCTGTCTGTCTGTCTGTCTGTCTGTCTGTCTGTCTGTCTGTCTGTCTGTCTGTTACGCTTTCCCGCTTAAACCTCGCAACCGATTTTGATGAAATTTGGCATAGAGATAGTTTGAGTCCCGGGAAAGAACATAGGATAGTTTTTATCCCGGTTTTTGAAACAGGGACGCGCGCGATAAAGTTTTTCTGTGACAGACAAAATTCCACGCGGGCGAAGCCGCGGGCGGAAAGCTAGTGACAAATACATAAGAGTTATGGTTGATTTGCTGCTGGTTCTGAAAATAAATTTTCGCATTCTTCGCACATTCTACGCAATGAACGAATCCAGAAACGACTTGTCAGACACTTGGTATTCTCGCATTTTAGAGACAAAAGAAGGTACTCGTATAATGAGATCTTAACTGACTTGGAAATAAAAAGCCTAGAACGTCTTAGAGACCTACTTGATCTTTCTTTCTTTTACAAAATTATGAGACATCATGTGCGTAGTCCAACCTTGCTAGCGAAGTTTAACTTCAAAGTCCCATTACGATTACCACGTAAACCCATTGAACCTCTCTCCCGCCCCTTTCGAAAAACTGTTCTAGGAGCCAACTCTCCTATATGTCGGATCTGCAAGATCTACAATAAATGTAGTGGTCCCCTGGATGTGCATTTCATGTCCCTACCCAAATTCAAGGCTACAGCAACCGACTCTATATCATAATAATTTTACTTATACAGGGTGTCCCGTAATGTAACGTCAAGCCGGAACTGGGTGTTGAGGCAAGTTGTGCTGGTTATCAGAAAAATATAAAAAAAAATCAATGTGGCATATTTTAAAAATAATAGGCATTTAAAAAAAATCAATAAATTCTACTCCAGGTGACGGTCCTTTTGCTCGTGTTGGCACAAATCTTCACTTTTTTAAAAAATTTTTTTTGTTATGTAACCCTGAATAATGCTTCTCTAAATTGTTATCAAAATTACAAAACCAGCTGCTCCAGCTTGGATGAAAAAAATACATTCTTCTCAAAAAAAATTTCAAAATAAAAATTTTGCCTAGTTTAAACTGACTGTACTGAAAAAAAAAAATATACTACGCGAGTGTGGCAAGTGACGTCATAATTTGGCACATTTAGTAAGGATTCCAAAATGGTATAACACTTGGTAAATTTTTGCTATAATTGTCGAAAATTTTTGGATTTTTGGAAATAGTCCCGTTTTTAACTTTATTTACCTTGGTTAAAAATATTATTATAATGTGCCCAAAATTCAAGTTTCTGTGACTGACTACCGTACAGTCAGTCACAGAAACTTTTGTCACCATGACAGTTATTAGTAGTTGACATACTGTGACAAAAGTCACCCGTGCGCGCGCGCCTTTACTACCTGCTCTGCCTGCACTTGTACTTGGTAACAGGGATAATAAGGATATGAAGTTTCGGTTATGGATACGGTTGCGTATATTAGAATAATATTATACCGGTTTCGGTTACGGTCACGGATATGAAATAATTTCAGATTATCCGAAAGTCTCGGATAATTTCGGTTACGGAATTATTAGAATTTCAAAAATGTAGGTATAATACAAATAGCAAGATGCTGCGTGAGCGTGACCCACATAGCTACTTTATGTACCAACTAAGATGACACCTATTGTTGCGGACAGCCGCTCGGGCGTGCGGAAATAAGAAAAACCTTCGGTTCGGGGCTAAATGTAGATCCGGCTCGAACTATGTTGCGGACAGCCGCTCGGGCGTGCGGAAATAAGAAAAACCTTCGGTTAAAATGAAGATATATTCCTGCAAATATTGCCCACCACGGCTATCAAAAAAAAACATAAACTTCAGAACTAAACAAAAGGTATCAAAAGTAATAAAAAAAAAGTATAAAAAACATAGACAATATAAAAAAGAGGTTGGTCCACCTATCGGTTCCCAACACCTATGTATGATAAAGGTAAAACAGGCTGGCATATTAGATGGTACCAGCGAATGCCAGACAAGTTGGTAACAAATATTAAGATTTAAGGTACAATTCCAAGACGGGCCGCAGACCGCAAACTGCAACCGCAAACTGCAAAACTATGAAATCGGCAGCGCGGCATTGCAGCTGCGGCGTGTATACTGCAAATTTCATAGAGTTTTGCAGTTTGGCCTTTATCCGAAACTATACGTAACTTTTGAATCAGTTTCGGCACAGTAGATAAATCAAACAGTACGGAAGCTTCATACAAACGCTCTAAATCAGACTCACGCACACAGACGCACGCTTTACACGAGCTCTAAGCGAACCTCGCAGTCCATCCGTCGCGAGTGTCGCGCACAATTTTATTGCATGCACGTTCCGCTGTATTTTTAAAAAACATGCCACGACTCTACGAGTGTATTGCGTAGTATACGGTTGCTTGAACTCGGCATCTTCAAAACCAGAACTTTCATTTTTTAAACTTCGTAATAATTCTGAATTGTAAAAATGATTAAATATTACTTTTTAAATAAAGTGCTTACATCTATTTTGTAATAGTTCTTTTTAAATTTCGTAATTACGCTTTTTAACAATTTATGTGTTCTATTTGATAAAGTAATTTGCTCCGCGCGGTTTTGTACTAAGGCCCGGTTTTTTGATTCGTAGTTAAAATAACCAATGGTCAAGTTTGACAGATGTCAAATGACAAGTGGTTAAATATCAGAAAAAAATGTTTTTCGAACAATGGTTAGCTTGACTTTTAGTACATTTTTTAACTATTAGTTAGCATTTTGTTAATATTTAACCATTAGTAGCAAAATTTAACAATTTGTTATTTTAACTACGAATCAAAAAACCGGGCCTAAGTGATGAACTGTATTTAAAATGAGGCAATAGCTATGTGAAAGTAAGTATCCGGTATTTTATTTATGAGAATAGAATATCTTCTACCGGCCTCTAACAGTACTTAATCAATTTATTCGATTATGTATTCGATCATTATAGAACCTAATTAACGTTTTATTTTTTTGTTAACTACTTAGTCAATTAATTTATTCCATTAGGTATTTGATAATTAAAAAACCTAAATAAACGCTTTAATAAATAAGTAAGTCAGAACCTTATTAATTTTATAAAGATTAAGAGTGCCAACCCTAACACTCAGTTGAAGTGTAGGTATTTAACTCGCCGAAAGGGCTAAGTTTCCGTACTGCTTTAGCTCATATATCTACTGTGGTTTCGGTTACGGTTATGGACATTTTTTTATTTCGGATATCCGATAGTTTCGGTTACGGCCCTCTCCGTCCCGCTCATACCTTTTAAAATGGCTTCTCCACCTCACTTAAGCCAGAAACTTAAATTTTGGGCACATTAGAATAATATTTTTAACCAAGGTAGATAAAGTTAAAAACGGGATTATTTCCAATAAACAAAAATTGTCGACAATTACAGCAAGATTTTACAAAGTGTTATACCATTTTGGAATCCTTACTAAATGCGCCAAATTATGACGTCACTTGCCACACTCGCGTAGTACAATTTTTTTTCAGTACAGTCAGTTTAAATTAGGCAAAATTTTTATTTTGATATTTTTTTTGGGAATAATGTATTTTTTTCATAAAAGTTGGAGCAGCTGGTTTTGTAATTTTGATAACAATTTGGAGAAGCATTATTCAGGGTTACATAACAAAAAAAAAAAATTGGAAAAAGTGAAGATTTGTGGCAACACGAGTAAAAGGACCGTCACCTGGAGTAGAATTTTTTTATTTTTTTAAATGCCTATTATTTTTAAAATATGCCACATAGATTTTTTTTCATATTTTTCTGATAACCAGCACAACTTGCCTCAACACCCAGTTCCGGCTTGACGTTACATTACGGGACACCCTGTATAACATCATTTATGCTAACTAAGCAGCAACTTATATTTCTTGCAAGCTGTGTATACCTCTAAGTGATAGTGCAATTAGCTTAATATTTTGCGTATTTTTTAACATATTGTGTATTGTTGTACCTATCGTTGGTGTACCTAATAAATAAATAAAAAATAATAAAAAATAAATGCGCCCTAGCAACTAAACTCTCACTCAAGGTGAGAGCGCAAGGTGAATCCCTATTTGAATTCTTTATACTAATTACCATTTGTCTCTAAAAAAAACAAAGATATAGAATGAGTTGCTAAAAACTTACCTATACAAAAAAAAAAGATTGTTTCATTATGCATTAAATGGAGTCACTGACTGCCTCACTCTTTTTTTAAACTGGTTGCTCACTGGCAAACAACTTTTTCTTCCTGCATGGAATACATTCATTGGAGGAGGATAGGATTCCTAATGGAGGTATTATTTTAATTATTAAGGAAAAGAATAGCCAAATTATTGTGCACAATACATTAGCCTTAATAATTTCCAATGCTTATGTTCACCTCTATTATAAATCAACTTTAATTTACTATACTTTACGACGATCATGGGCCAAACAGTGATACCGACTACTGACTTAAAATACCTACATCAGAAGTGGCCACGGCTAGGTTTCGCCTGTAAGCAGTAGATCTTGGGTCTAATAAAGTCGGCCAACCCTGACCTACATAACGTCGCTTGCCTCTCTAACTGACGTATCTGACATTTTTTTCGAAACTGAGTTTTCTACACAAAGCCCCGTAGCACACCTCCGCCGCGAAACCATGACAGCGAAAGGATTTCAATATACATCTCTGCGTTTACTTGGCCTCGTTGCTAATGTGGTGATGTGATTTCAGAGATGTATATTGAAATCGTTTCGCTGTCATGGTTTCGCGGGCGGAGATGTGCTACAGGCGTTAATCAATTTTGCAAGACGAATCGATCTCTCCAATCGCCTGAAAATTTTGCAAAATGTCAGTTACGTCAGTTAGAGAGGCAAGCGACGATAATATTGTTACCTGTGATCCAAAAATAAATAATTCTTACTTTTCCCAGGCGCATTCTTCTTCCTAATCAACGGTCCGGAGATCATGTCGAAACTGGCCGGTGAATCGGAGTCCAACCTGCGTAAGGCGTTCGAGGAGGCTGACAAGAACTCTCCGGCCATCATCTTCATCGATGAGCTGGACGCCATCGCTCCGAAGAGAGAGAAGACCCATGGGGAGGTGGAGCGACGTATCGTGTCGCAGCTGCTGACTTTGATGGACGGTGAGTTTGTTAGGATTTTTTTTGCGTAGTTCAAAGGTTAACGAGTAGGAGGTCTCCCCTAAGGATTTCCACAACGACCACTAAGGCGATTATCACACTGCACCGCGCTCCGTCGCGGTATGCGGGACGACTTCATCATTGTATGCAAGTACCTCAGTTTGTATAGAAAACACGCGCGGCACAACACACTGACAACGCGTCTGCGCGCGGGATTTTTTATATGTAATCACGCGGACCGGTGACCGGTGCAGTGTGATAATCGTCTAAATTGGGAGGCCTACCTATATTGTGTTTTCTGTTAAAACAATAAGTTGGTCGTATTATGTACCAATTTATGTGGCATGAAAGAATAAATTATTATAAGCGACAATATATTATTAGCAATATATTATTAGCGACAAATATTCCACAGCTTGGATGAACCCGCTGCTCTATAGACTATAACAGTACATCTTACTTTACTTACACTTTGCTATGTATTTCAAGCGTTCTGCAAAAAAAAAATGTCTGTCCAAAGTAATTGAAGAAATAAATTAAAGCAAGTATTTTTGTCTGTAACAAATAACCAGAATCATCATAACACAATTATTCCACATGTTAGGCATGAAAAAGTCGTCCCACGTGATCGTAATGGCGGCGACCAACCGTCCGAACTCTATCGACCCGGCGCTGCGTCGTTTCGGACGCTTCGACCGCGAGATCGACATCGGCATCCCGGACGCCACCGGACGCCTGGAGATCCTCCGCATCCATACTAAGAACATGAAGCTGGGTGATGACGTCGATTTGGAACAGGTGAGATATGACACAAAGGAACAGTTCACTCTATGATCATCCAGAACCTAAGCAGTATTTATCTATATATATAAAAGAAAGTCGTGTTAGTTACACCACTTATAACTCAAGAACGGCTGAACCGATTTAGCTGAAAATTGTCAGGGAGGTAGTTTAGAGCCAGGAGAAGGACATAGGATACTTTTTATCCCGTTCGAAATAAAATATTGCCATTAAGGCGGAACAAAGTTCGCCGGGTCAGCTAGTTTATTATAAATGGCACTTCAAAATTTGTCTACATAACAGCCCATGCAATCCAAAATATACCAACATTCTACAGCGTAATAGCTTGCGCATATCCACTGGCCAATGGCAACAATCAGTGGGTTATGTGGGACTCTCCTACCCACAAAAACCCGACGGTGTCCTCCGAGGCCATTGAACTAATGCTACTATTGGACATTCGTCCGCGGCTCTAATGCATGCTCCCTAGCCCTTATATTTGATTGTCATTCTTTAAGGTGTGTATATTGTAAGGCTAACCCTTCACGAGTCGGCCTTGCGATGTTGAGACACGTTTGCCTCTTGACTTTGGCAAACGAGCAAACTCGTAGGCAGCCTCGCAATGTATCGCCATACACGCCTTAAATCATAGTTGCCTTGCGCGCGTATTGTGCGCGTAAGTTTTTGAAATCTTATCTGGATTTCATTATCATCATTTTAGCAACAAGACGTCCACTGCTAAACATAGGCCTTCCGCAACGATTTCCAGACAGGCTGGTTTATAGCAGCCTGTATCTAGTGCCTTCTTGCAACCTTTATAAAGTCATCTGTTCACCTTGTGGTCTGGATTGACAAATTAATTGTTTGTTTTTTTTTTACTCGCAGATCGCGGCCGAGTCTCACGGTCACGTGGGCGCGGATCTCGCGTCTCTGTGCTCGGAGGCGGCTCTGCAGCAGATCCGCGAGAAGATGGACCTCATCGACCTCGAGGACGACCAAATCGACGCAGAGGTGCTCAACTCGCTCGCTGTGTCCATGGACAACTTCCGGGTGAGTGTGACGTCATTGCCAGGTCATTAGTCTTTACTAAGTAAGTGGAGGATCTAGTCATACTGGTAGTATACTCTTCGACTTTTTTGTCGGCGGCACGACATCAGCAACTTTTGGCAGTTGCTAACAACTCTCAACGCGACAGTCACTATGAACGTGTATATTGTTGATGTGAGTTGTATTTTTTGAATGTCGGTGGGCAAATGAGCATATACTCTTGCGCTGGCATGCCGCCAGCATGTCCTTGGAAAGCCGCCGACTTCACTAATTACAACTTAGTAAATTCTTGACCATGTCAGAATCTTTACATGCTTTTTCGAATCAAAACTAAACAAGTATTTGATGAATCTGAACAAAAATGCAAAACTATATTAAGATTTGACTAATTTGACGTCATCAAAAGTCCATTCTGTATTCTATCATCGTCATAAATATAGATGACCCACGCTGAACTGTCCCACCAAACTCAATGACAGGGGGGCGCTACCATCGTTCAACTATATGGTTTCCAACATGGCAAAAATCGGAACCAGCGATCCGGTATTGACGGTGGCGCCCCACTGTCAATGTCATGCATAGGACAGTTCAGTATTTTGGAACTATACTCAAATTGGTCTGTTGTCCCCAGTACGCGATGACCAAGTCGTCGCCATCGGCTCTGCGCGAGACGGTAGTCGAAGTCCCGAACGTGACGTGGGGCGACATCGGAGGCTTGCAGAGCGTCAAGCGCGAGCTGCAGGAGCTAGTGCAGTACCCTGTGGAACACCCCGACAAGTTCCTCAAGTTTGGCATGCAGCCTTCCCGTGGTGTGCTGTTCTACGGACCCCCGGGTTGTGGTAAGTGATGATAGAACTTTCAACTTTATTACTAGGGCATAAGGCGGTAGCAGCTAGCCAGTATTCCTTCATACGGGCACCTGGGCTGCGGACAGTAGACTTTCAGCTTTGTTACCAAGGCATAAGAACCAGATATCTGCAGGAGCTAGTGCAGTACCCTGTGGAGCACCCCGACAAGTTCCTCAAGTTTGGCATGCAGCCCTCCCGTGGTGTGCTGTTCTACGGACCCCCGGGTTGTGGTGAGTGATGATGGGATTTTCAACTTTATTGCCAGAGCATAAGGCTTCAGCAGTTAGCCAGTAGACTCTCGAAAAGTTTCCTAATATGGGTTGGGGTCAGTGGACCTTGAGCTTTGTTACCAAGGCATAAGAACCAGATAGCTGCAGGAGCTAGTGCAGTACCCTGTGGAACACCCCGACAAGTTCCTCAAGTTTGGCATGCAGCCTTCCCGTGGTGTGCTGTTCTACGGACCCCCGGGTTGTGGTAAGTGAACTTGAGCTTTGTTACCAGGGTATAAGGACCAGAAAGGTATAGGAGCTCGTGCAGTACCCTGTGGAACACCCCGACAAGTTCCTCAAGTTTGGCATGCAGCCTTCCCGTGGTGTGCTGTTCTACGGACCCCCGGGTTGCGGTGAGTAAACTTGAGCTTAGCTACCAAGGCATAAGAACCAGATAGCTGCAGGAGCTAGTGCAGTACCCTGTGGAACACCCCGACAAGTTCCTCAAGTTTGGCATGCAGCCTTCCCGTGGTGTGCTGTTCTACGGACCCCCGGGTTGCGGTGAGTAAACTTGAGCTTTGTTACCAAGGCATAAGAACCAGATAGCTGCAGGAGCTAGTGCAGTACCCTGTGGAACACCCCGACAAGTTCCTCAAGTTTGGCATGCAGCCTTCGCGTGGTGTGCTGTTCTACGGACCCCCGGGTTGTGGTAAGTGGACCTTGAGCTTTGTTACCAAGGCATAAGAACCAGATAGCTGCAGGAGCTAGTGCAGTACCCTGTGGAGCACCCCGACAAGTTCCTCAAGTTTGGCATGCAGCCTTCCCGTGGTGTACTGTTCTACGGACCCCCGGGTTGTGGTAAGTGAACTTGAGCTTTGTTACCAGGGTATAAGGACCAGAAAGGTATAGGAGCACGTGCAGTACCCTGTGGAACACCCCGACAAGTTCCTCAAGTTTGGCATGCAGCCTTCCCGTGGTGTGCTGTTCTACGGACCCCCGGGTTGCGGTTAGTACTTGCTACATAAGACTTCAAAACTTCTTTAGTCTGGACTGTGAGCACGTAGAATTTTGTCCAATGACCCCAAGCTACCCAACCTTAACGCTCGCGCGTAATTATGTTGCTGTCGCGCTCGCACACTCACTGCGGGCGCCCGTCGCACAGTCGCGACAGCAATATAATTACGCGTGAGCGATAAAGATGGGTAGCTTGGGGTCATTGGACAAAATTCTATGTGCTCACAGACCGGGCTTTACAAGAAAATAATAGTACCTGGGTGCGGGCACTTGTTATGGTGGAAATACTCTATGAGACTCACCATGTTAGTCACTTGTGTCTGCATATTTGTTAGCCGCCCTCTAAGACATCCACTGGAAAAATGGGGATTGTTAACTTATATTCTACGCTGGAACTACACTATCATTTCCCATGTATAAGGAAAACATGATCAATAAAAATATGTAAAATTCGGGGGATACAAATCAGCATTTCCAAGTTTGTGGAAATTCGCGCCTAGTAATACTTAAAGAAAAAAAGTAGTTTATTTTGTTCATCAGACATTATTGTTAATTACTTATGTTGTCTTTGTGCAGGTAAAACTCTGCTGGCAAAGGCCATCGCCAACGAGTGCCAGGCCAACTTCATCTCCGTGAAGGGCCCCGAACTGCTCACGATGTGGTTCGGTGAGTCTGAGGCCAACGTGAGAGACATCTTCGACAAGGTACGTGCTCGTTTTGGTATTAAAATACTTGTGTTATGATAGTCAAATGTTTAGACCCAGTTTCACCATACAATGTTAACTAATTAACACCCCTGTTAAATCATTTAACAGACAGTTAAGGTTATTGAATGTCCCACCATGTTTTAACGAATGTTTAATATCCGTAATCCGTTGTTAAACTTAATTGCTGCTCATTAGGTCCGTTAGATGGGTAACAGGCTGTTAGTTTACTGTCACACAGGAACAGGATCGCGATGGCAATGATGACAATTTTATTTTCGAAAACGAGAATCCTTTGGAAGTTTTAGACAATTTGGTCTATACAGTGTGTTTGGGATAGGGCTAGCGATAATTTAAGGCGATGTTATTATGTAAATTTTATCGACAAAAATGCTCCCATAATATGTAGGCCGCCCCCCCTCCTCATGGAATGGGGGAAGGGCTTAATTATTGAAATTTATTTTTATGTGACTACACAAAAATGTTATTTATTTCTTATGTGCCCGTCAAAACTGAATTTTTTGACAAAAACTTAAATTTATTATTTTTTTAAGTTTTTTGGTCATTATTTTTCATTTTTAATGACACATAATTATCATTGGTTTACAAATGCAAATTTTTATTTATCTGTAAGACGGGCACATAGGAAATACAAACAATTTTTATGTATCCCAAACACACTGTATAGTACGACGACCCAAAATATTTAAAAGCACGGCGTCATTATTCGACGAATATGTCGCACAAGATTTCGACTTTCAAAAGAATCTGTTTTGGATGTGTTCACAGACACAGTCACACAAAAAACAAATGTTTGACATTTATTCAACCAGCAAAATGAAATGCAACCCGATTTCTGATGAATTCTACAAAATACGCGGTATTTAAATCAGTCGCCTTACATGTCACAAAAATATTATACGACTGAAGAGAATAGTGCTCGTTTTCGAAGCAATTCTATTACTTACAATGACATTTTGTTTTGGTCGGTTTAGAAAGTGAGTGAATGATTTGAGACTCCATTCACTTAATGTATGATTTCGTAATGGTCTGTTAAAATAATACCATGGGACACGAAAATTTAACAGTGCTGTTAGCACCCCTGTTAACTTTAATGACTGGTTAAGTAATGTCCCATTTAGAGAATAACTAACAGAGTATGGTGAAACTGGGCCTTAGTTTGGGCTGTATAGATCGTTTCATCCACGAAGACGCGCCCCATCAATTTTTGGTTGAGGAAAGCGCGGGGTGCGGGGAGTTTGATCCGAGCAATCCGAGCGTCATTATTGTAGTGTGCGTGTGCACTCATGGATGATTTAGCGTGTACTGATAACACTCAAACATTAGCGGAAGAATGGTGGGCCGCATCTTTGTGGATGAAACGATCTATAGTGTAAAATCCATCTTTCAGTACAGATTTATTTACCAACTTATATTATGAACTTGGTAACATCTGCTAATTGAGTGGATTATAACCCTGCATGTTAAAGTTTCTACTACACCACTTCTTTTATGTGCCAGAGGCAAATAAAGGATTTGGCCTACACTTCTGACAGATCGGGGAGGCTTGATGTTCATTTGTTCTCTAGTCACCTTTACGACATCCACGAGCAAAGTCTTATTCTAGTCTACCGGACTTACACAGATTGCCTAACCTAAAGTTAGTGTACACCGGCAGGCAGATAAATGTTATATCAAGTCAAATCTGTCAATTTGTTTTATGTGTCACTGCTATAAAACTGGTACTGTATGTACACCTGTAAGCGCGCTTGGCTTCATCGTGCGTATTGATCTTCGACGAGCTTCGAAACCTGATTAAATCTTATTTCAAAACGAGAAACTATTTCCTAAAGTGATAAGCACTATTTTACTACAAAACGTGTACACCTACAGGCACGATCGGCGTCACCCTGCGTGCTATTCTTCGACGAGTTGGACTCCATCGCCAAATCCCGCGGTGGTTCCGTATCGGACGCGGGCGGCGCCGCGGACCGCGTCATCAACCAGATCCTGACTGAGATGGACGGCATGGGTGCTAAGAAGAACGTCTTCATCATCGGTCAGTACATTGTGCACTATTCTAGCTTCTATTTCATAATATTTGAGGTCATAATTTTCTGATTTCACATTTTGTTACGGGTTTTTTCGAAGCATGAAAATATGCCTTTAGGATGATCGGCACCGCCAGTGGTCTACTAATCTCTAATGTCGATCCTAAAATTTTATCAAGCTTTTACAAAGTTTTACCAAACTTATGAATTTATTAAAACCCTTGAACCCTTTCCCCCTTACTAATAAAACTTACACGCTCGTTGAACAGTGTTTTAAAGTGACGTTTAGTACGGAAATGCCATTTCAAAACAGTGTTCAACAACTGTGTAACTTTTTATTAGTAAGGGGGTTTATTCGGATAGTTAAATTGTAATCGCTAACACGTGAACGGTGGCTCCACTTACATACTTTCATCAAGTCGCGAGCTCTGTGACTGCCAATTATTTTTTATATTTCCAAGGAACAAAAAATCAAAAACTAAAGTTACTAAGTTTTCAGTGTTAGAATGAAGTTATATCTTTTCATAATTAGTGTCTCTAGCAACTAGGAACTAGTAGAAGTGCAGAGTGGTGATGGAATTAAGATTGAAAGAAAAAAAAAAGAGTGATGAGAGTTAGACTGTGTATTTTCAGAGCTCTCTCTGTGAAGTGATAGATATAAACAAATAGTATAAAAGTCACATTCAAATATAGCTATCAAAACATAGAATGTATTTACAGCCAGTTCTGGTTACTTAAAAAGCAGGTTTTTACAGTGTAAAATGCCCAATAGGTGTCATTTCATTTCCGTAACGATTCCCATATGCCTACAGGTGCTACAAACAGGCCCGACATCATCGACCCGGCCATCCTGCGGCCGGGCCGCCTGGACCAGCTGATCTACATCCCGCTGCCCGACGAGAAGTCTCGCGAGGCCATCCTGCGCGCCAACCTGCGCAAGTCGCCCATCGCTAAGGACGTCGACCTGTCCTACATCGCCAAGGTAAAGTCACGGCAGCTTATGTAAAGCCTGGTCTGTGAGCACGTAGAATTTTGTCCAATGACCCCAAACTACCCATCCTTATCGCTCGCGTGTAATTATGTTGCTGTCGCGCTCGCACACTCACTGCGGGCGCCCGTCGCACAGCGCGCAGTCCAATTACGCGCGAGCGATAAGGATGGGTAGCTTAGGGTCATTGGACAAAATTCTACGTGCTCACGGACCAGGCTTTAGTTAGGATAGAGTTGATTTTACGTCGACTCAGCTATCCTGCTACCCTGACGAGAAGTACAACCAACCTGCGCAAGTCGCCCATCGCTAAGGACGTCGACCTGTCCTACATCGCCAAGGTAACGTGTCTTATGTAGTTGGGATAGGGTTGATTTTGCAATAAAAGTGTATAGTCTTAGGTAGTCGCGCGAGGCCATCCTACGCGCCAACTTGCGCAAGTCGCCCATCGCTAAGGACGTCGACCTGTCCTACATCGCCAAGGTAAAGTCACAGCAGCTTATGCAGTTGGGATAGGGGTGATTTTACAACAAAAGTTTATACATAGCTTGATGTGGTCGTGCGCAAGTCGCCCATCACTAAGGACGTCGACCTGTCCTACATCGCCAAGTCAAGCTGATCTGAATAACGGCCATTAAAAATATTCACTCGTTCAATGTATTCAAGAGGTATTCATGTTAACTTTAGTCTATAGATATTGTGAACTATCTGTAACTATGTTCTTCTGATTAATTTCGTTTTGGGTCCAATGACAGTGTAACTTTCCCCGGGGATTAAATTAACCTTCACTGGTTGGGTTTTTATTGGCGGTCAAGCTGTAGATCCTAGCTACACAGCGGTGGGAACGAGAGGTGAATAGTCCCGTGTTGTCTAGTACTCATGGTACAAACTTTTCTTAGATTGGGACTAGAGGCGCAGTGTAAAGATGGCGGTTCGCGTGGCGATAGAGACAAGCAACTTAGGTTTCTGCCTCGCTCGCGAACTGACGCTAATAAATAAATAAATAATAGCTTTATTTCTAAGAAGTAGTACAGACTTAACATTTTCAGCGGCTTCTGCACTACTAAGCTCACGCTTGTATCGCAGCTGCCAAATAACACAACTCTAAAAGTAAATTACAGCAGCAGTACTAATAGCATTACCTAAAACCAAGTAACGGTCGCACTCTTCCGTCTCGGTCTCTTGTCTCCTGGTGCAAATCGCCCCCTATAAATGTCTAAGGCTGAGTTGCACCACCTAACTTCAACGCTAACTACATTCCGCGTCAAATAAATCGTCGCGGGAGATGCGATTTGAGGTGATTTTTGTATGGAGTTAGACAGATTTTTGAGGTTTGTTAATGGTAAAATAGATGGTGCAACCCAGCTTAAGGACATTTATTTACATGATGTGTTGCTGGCAGTTTGGCCAGCAATCATTTTTTGATATTATTTATGGTTTTTTACTTTTTAAATATTGTTTTTGGTTTTGAAGTTGCTTTTTTACTGTCTCTCGGGTGGTCTAGTTTTATGTCTTGAACAAATATACTGTTTTGGCCCTTTTTCAGTTTTTCCTTGAATAGCTTCTTGAATATAATCACCAAAGAGCATAAAAGAGTAAGAGACGGCACTCCATAGATATTTTTTGAGCTCACGCACACATATGCATTTTAGAGAACGACCCGCAAATCTTTACCAACCGCACAAACTACAGGCGGAGCTACCAACATAATGCCTTATTTTCTGACAGTATTAGTGACGTTCGTAATAACTTATCGATTATCGATACTTTGCTAGGGTTGTAATTGCATATCGATATCTAGTATAGGAACCTTCAATATTTTAATGATTACTATTTTTATTTTATACTATGTGTAAGTAAAACGAAGTTTTGTAACGTAAATTATTTATTTCGAAATAAAATAGGTATATTACAATAAGTATTGAACATGACATAGCAGTTGTAGGCATGAGGAATTATTGAAAATTATAACAAAGTACAGAAATGATAATTTTGTAAACTTTTATTTTCACAACTTTTTCTAAGAAAAAATAGGATTTTTATTTATAAACATCTTTAATTTTCTTATCAGCTGATCGAACCTCAGCCTCAAGATTACTTTTCAATGCTTTGTTGCTGTGCTTTTTTACTTTTGTCAGCAAAATTGTTTTCACTTTTTATGAAGCTGTCATTAATGATTTTACAACTTTTTCTTAGAAAAAGGTAACTTAATATTTTAAACATCTTATCATAAATTTCTTTATTATGTTGTTGACATTTAAACCAACTAAAATTACAATTTGTACTCAACATTAAGAAAATGAATTTTCCAACATTTTCCATATATATCTGGTCGGCAATATGGTCATGATAAAATTGTTTAGCTTCATTTACGGTGGTACATAATTGAATTGTTGGATAAACGAGACTTTTTTTATCATGCCACCATTCGCGAAGAGATATACAGGGTGTCCCGTAATGTAACGTCAAGCCGGAACTGGGTGTTGTGGCAAGTTGTGCTGGTTATCAGAAAAATATAAAAAAAAATCTATGTGGCATATTTTAAAAATAATAGGCATTTAAAAAAAATCCAAAAATTCTACTCCAGATGAAGGTCCTTTTGCTCGTGTTGCCACAAATCTTCACTTTTTCCAAATTTTTTTTTTGTTATGTAACCCTGAATAATGCTTCTCTAAATTGTTATCAAAATTACAAAACCAGCTGCTCCAGCTTGGATGAAAAAAATACATTATTCCCAAAAAATTTTTCAAAATAAAAATTTTGCCTAGTTTAAACTGACTGTACTGAAAAAAAAATGTACTACGCGAGTGTGGCAAGTGACGTCATAATTTGGCGCATTTAGTAAGGATTCCAAAATGGTACAACACTTGGTAAATTTTTGCTGTAATTGTCGACAATTTTTGTTTTTTTTGGAAATAGTCCCGTTTTTAACTTTATCTACCTTGGTTAAAAATTATTATTCTAATGTGCCCAAAATTCAAGTTTCTGTGACTGACTACCGTACAGTCAGTCACAGAAACTTTTGTCACCATGACAGTAATTAGTAGTTGACATACTGTGACAAAAGTCACCCGTGCGCGCGCGCCTTTATCTACTGCTCTGCCTGCACTTGTACTTGGTAACAGGGATAATAAGGATATGAAGTTTCGGTTATGGATACGGTTACGGATATTAGAATAATATTATACCGGTTTCGGTTACGGTCACGGATATGAAATAATTTCAGATTATCCGAAAGTCTCGGATAATTTCGGTTACGGAATTATTAGAATTTCAAAAATGTAGGTATAATACAAATAGCAAGATGCTGCGTGAGCGTGACCCACATAGCTACTTTATGTACCAACTAAGACGACACCTATAAAGGTAAAACAGGCTGGCATATTAGATGATGCCAGCGAATGCCAGACAAGTTGGTAACAAATATTAAGATTTAAGGTACAATTCCAAGACGGAACGCAGACCGCAAACTGCAACCGCAAACTGCAAAACTATGAAATCGGCAGCGCGGCATTGCAGCTGCGGCGTGTATACTGCAGATTTCATAGAGTTTTGCAGTTTGGCCTTTATCCGAAACTATCCGTACGTTACGGATATCCATAACATCCCTGCTTGGTAAGATGACCCTCTCCGTCCCGCTCATACCTTTTAAAATGGCTTCTCCACCTCACTTAAGCCAGAAACTTGAATTTTGGGCACATTAGAATAACATTTTTAACCAAGGTAGATAAAGTTAAAAACGGGATTATTTCCAATAAACAAAAATTGTCGACAATTACAGCAAGATTTTACAAAGTGTTATACCATTTTGGAATCCTTACTAAATGCGCCAAATTATGACGTCACTTGCCACACTCGCGTAGTACAATTTTTTTTCAGTACAGTCAGTTTAAACTAGGCAAAATTTTTATTTTGATATTTTTTTTGGGAATAATGTATTTTTTTCATCCAAGTTTTAGCAGCTGGTTTTGTAATTTTGATAACAATTTAGAGAAGCATTATTCAGGGTTACATAACAAAAAAAAAATTTGGAAAAAGTGAAGATTTGTGGCAACACGAGTAAAAGGACCGTCACCTGGAGTAGATTTTTTTGATTTTTTTTAAATGCCTATTATTTTTAAAATATGCCACATAGATTTTTTTTTATATTTTTCTGATAACCTGCACAACTTGCCTCAACACCCAGTTCCGGCTTGACGTTACATTACGGGACACCCTGTATATGCATACAAATCATTGTCAACAGGAGTTTTCACGCTCAAACACTCTTCACAAATTAAACAAGAACTGTTCTGTAATAGTTTGGCAGCTAAATACCCGCTTACATATACTACTGGTTGGTTTTCAAGGCTACACAAATTTTCAATGGGCTGTTCTAAGTTTTCAGGGTCCGGGATAGACAACACAGGATAAAATTCAGTGTCTGTGGAATCTTGAACATTAATTTTTATTTCTGTTGTTTTTAAATTAGTTTTTAAAATGTCTTTATATTCCAGCATATGTTTATTGTTGTCTGCTTCACAATTAGCACTTCTGCTATGAGGCACTTTCAGCCCAGTAACCATGCTTGTTTTAAGCGCTGCAGTAAAGTGCGTGATAGTGGGATTTCTATTGGTTACACTGTGTTGCCTAATGATTCCAAATAAGTTTTCCAGAGAGTCTTGGTTAAACTGTCTAAGGTTCATATATTTAAACCCTTCATTCTTTAACTTTTCCCAAATATCGTTTAAGGATTTGATAGATATTTGATATCCCTTTACGCATTTAACATTTTTTAGTATCGTGTTTTCTGCTGTTATAAATTTTATGGTTTTTAACTTATCAGTATAAAAGGTCCAAGACTCAATGTGATTACTTGATGTGGAAACATTTTCCCGGATCCCTTTCTTTACGTCATTTAAAGATGATGGACCATTTGTACAATCAAATAGTTTATCTAACTGTTCAATCACAAATGCTGTATCATTGCAATCAGAAACTTCTTTCCATGCCATCATTTTTAAAATAGCTGCCACGGTATTACTCAGAGCATGCGCAGCATACTTCACCCTCATCTTAGTTTTGAATGTTGGATTTACAATGGTACTATTCAGTTTTTTAAAATTTAAAAAATTTCTGTTGTGTTCTTCTGCAACTACCAAATGCCTCCATTGTGCAATTTTTCCATCGAAAGACATATTTCCACTTTTAAAGAAATTGTTTCGTAATGATTTGAACAAGTGAGGGATGTCATAGATTATAAAAATTTTGTCATTATTTACAGAGAAAAAGTTGCTATCTATGCCTTGTCCACAGTTTCTTTTTAACATGTTAAGAGCTCCTATATTTGTAGATCCCTGATCACAAACTGTTGTTAGAACCATAAATCCGATTTCTTTTAATTTTTTGATGATGTCCGATATAATTTTTGCCAGTTTTGCTGTTGATATTGTGCCTTCCACAAAATAGTGCGCAATATATTGCTTGTATTTATGTTTAGCACCCTGTATCATAAACACTAACGCATGGTCTGCAATTTTCTTTTCTCGTCCCATGTTCTCGCCCTCTCCATAATCCACGTAGCCATCCACTTTATCAGCAATTTCGTTATAAATTATCCGTTTCTTTAACGCCATCTCGTCAAATATTAACGAGCAATATTTATTTTCCTTTGGCATACTTGATGCTTTTGCCTCTAACATATCAATTATATTTTTATTTATACCAGGCTCCATTGGTATATTTTTTAAAATCCTTTGGAGCGTTTTAGTGCTTGGTAGCGTAAACAGCTTTTGCATATAGCGGTATGCTTTAGGGGACCGTTTAAATATAGCCAAAGCATATATTTTGTTGGCTAAAGTCCACCTTTTTCCTTGTGACTTTTTTTTGTTATTCTGCACTACATCCTTTACTAACGATGTCAGCACTTCCGAATCTAACTTGTCTAAATTCACTCTTGACTTCGCTATATTCCTTATTGTTTTTTTTGCATTTTGTAACTGTCGCCAAAGCCTCTTCTCTTTAATTGTAAATGTTGATGAAGTGTCTGTAATAAAAACATTACCATTAGTAAAAAAAACAACATTAAAGCAAATTGAATTGAATATTGGTTAATTAATCAGCAATTTTACTTAGTTTTTTAAATTAGGTATGTTTTATCTTACCTTTCATTTCAATGTTTTTCTTAGGTCTTTTATAACTGTGGACTAATATTTCTGCCTGTGCATCTTGATGGCAAATGTTTTTATCATCTGAAATATTATAAATATGCAAATTAGTTTAAAATTTATTTTGTTGTTTTATGAAACATATTATTTCCAAATCAATCAATCATTATCAAGTTTTAAAAAAATGCAAAGACAGGATAATGATAGCTCTTCTCATAAAATATGAAGCGTGGGCCCACCTTCAATAACAATGACATAATATTAAATTAAAGGCATTTAGAGGTTTTAATGTTCTGCATTCTGGATGCGGTCTGCGGGTATGTCAAGACAATCTGTAAGTGGTCGTGATAAGGCAATCAGTCACGTGTGCTTTGCGTTCTTTGTTCGTATCCGCACGGTCAAATCGCATTAATATAAAATGTACAGAAACCTAGAATGTTGTATATATAAGTTCATTTTGACCTGACTGCAGACTGCAGAACGCATCCAGGGTGGCATTCTTTAGTTTGAGGGAAGGCATATTTTAGAAGGTAAATAATTAGTTTGTACACTTACCATGAGTAATGGGTTTATAGGTCATATGTTCTGGTGCATTGGAAGTAGAAGGAAGAGGTTCAAAAGTTGTTTTCGCAGAAATACCAGAATCTGGTATATCCACAGCTCCCAAACATGTTGAATTTAGTTGTTTGGTTGTAGTTGTAAGGGGAACTGAAAGCAGATAATGAAATGTGAATTGGGTAATAAAATGTCACGTTCTTACCCAACTTTAGGGTACAATCAGTCTAGTACATGTCTTGCTCACATTAAAAATTACTAGCTTATAAATATTATTAAACTAGCTGACCTGGCTAATTAATGTAGATTGCCTAAAATTTTTCAAATTGGTCCGGTACTTTTTTTGAAGAATATGTATTACACAAATTACTAAAGTCCCTCTAACTCAACACACATTCTAAGCTAAATTGTGTTACGAGTGGGTTTACTACAATATTCAAGCTGTGGGGTTCTTATCCGCACTTTAGGCTATCTTGGCTTCGAGTTACGGAGCCGATCAAATACAAACAAACAATTAAATATTTCCTTTTTATATTATTAGTATAATTTTAGATAAACATACCTCGTTCAACTGGATTTGACTTCTTTGGAATGCAATATGAATGATCATAAAGAACTGTAACAAAGTATAGATATAATTAATAATTGAAATTATACATTATTTATTGATAAGCATACAACACATGTTTGTGGTTACAAAGAAAGAACCTTGTTAAATTGCATTCGGTTGGTTTGTTTTGGAAACCAAAGAAAATTAATTAAGACATCTAAATAATTCAGAAAAATTGATAGATAGTAAAATAAATTTTAAAAAAATAATTGAAGTCATCATCATACCTGTCTTGAGGTTTTCTTTATTGGAGTCTTTTACATGAAGAGGAAACTCTGTCAAAACTTCATCTGGCAAGATGGGATTGCTCAATTCCAGTGTTGGAATAGCTGAGTTCTTCAGCCGAGTTCCTTTGGCATTGAAGGATTCAGGAGTGAAGTGCCCACCACAAACAAACTTCAGTTGGTGTAACTTTTCAATAGGTACATATGCTAAGTCTTCTATGCCAGCATTTTTAACCCACATTCGACAACTGAAATAAGAAATACCTATTAGAAAAGAAAAAGAATAACAAACTGAAATTTATTCATCAACTAATTTCTTTTAGTATTGTTATGCAATTCATTTACAGAGTACGAAACAAAATACTGAAATTAAAAATTGGTTATGGTTATTTACTGTATGATTAAAAATATTAATCCCAGCCTTTAAGTTTACACAATCAGTAAAATTATCTTGTAATAAATGAGTGTTATTAGAAACTTACCGGTCAGAATCCAGAGGAAACCTACTCAAAAGTAAGGGTGATCCACCACGACTTCGCCTCTTATTACAAATAACGCACTTCTTGTTGTTTCTACTCTCCATTATCAGTAGAAGCCTAAAATGAAATAGGTATTAATTAAACAAAGCCTATAATTTCTCTCCAACCAGTGTCAATGCCCTGGTTCATGCATTTACCAGTTTTGAAAGTACATTTACATTTTCATCACATAGGGTTGTTTTTAATGAATAATAGATCTAATATTTCAAGTAAGTAGATAACATACCCATTAAACAGAAAAGTAAATAAGAGTTTAAACTTCTGTAGAAGTTGAAACACAGCTTATTTAAAAGAGTCTCTATCTCACAAAAAACATAACACTGAACAGCAAACTTTATCACGCCCGATACGGAGGAACTTAATCAACTCAACGTAAACGACAGAAAAGTTTATTTACAGTAATATTGCACCAAATCTGAGAAAATAACTTCACACGAATCAATTCGCCGGTTAAAAACTCAAACTCAATTGACAGACATTTTTTTTCATTTGTCAAACTAACAATTCTACCAACATAAGGAGACTAACAATTATTTTTAGTATGGTGGTATTGATCCGCGGGTTCCCCTGCTATAGTGAAATCAATCCAAAATGCACTTTATTGCTTAAGGGATAAGGTTGTATATCAATTGCTACATATAGAGACTAGTTTTTGTATGAGAAGTGTCTACCCACTGATAATCACCACCAGCAGGCCTATCTCTCAGAAATATACAGTCCACTCCATCGCCTTTTAAAAAAATGTTTGGGATACGTTACTGCCTAGCTCGCATAAATATTTATAACTTTGTACATTTTAAAGCCTGTAAACTTTTGAAAAAGAGGCTGACAATAGTGACTTGAGTTTCTTACGCTGCTTCTTCTCAGCACTGGCCCATTTATTGTCCTGAAGCAGTGGTAGGGTTAATACTGGGACGTGTAAAAGTGCTTTTTTTAAGCCTATTTACAGAAATAAATCTAAAATCAAGTGGCAGTAGGCGGGGCACATAGCTCGAAGAGCTGATGGCCGCTGGGGCAGGAAAGTTCTTGAGTGGCGACCACGAGCTGGAAGACGTAGCGTGGGCAGGCCTCCCACTAGGTGGACCGACGATCTGGTGAAGGTCGCGGGAGGTACCTGGATGCAAGCGGCGCAGGACCGGTCTTTGTGGAAATCCTTGGGGGAGGCCTTTGTCCAGCAGTGGACGTCATTTGGCTGAGACGACGAACGAGCCTTAAGAGGGTCCATTTTACATCGACACAGTTATCCTGCGACCGGGCCGCTATTTGTTTGATCGCCAAAGATTTGAAGATGCCACGTTTTATTAAACACTGCTGTGGCTTATGTAGCTGAAATTGAATAAAGAGTCTGCCATGCATAGAACTTCAAATCGCCAAGATAACATCTTTGGACGATGGCACAAGAAGTGATTTTGCAATAGAAGTATGACTTTTACAGTCTGAAACTTCGAACACACATTTGTTTATAACCGGGGCTTCTCGCTGTAGGTTTTGTTGTAGAAGTAGGTATACTGTTTTCCATTTTATCTACTGATTAACTGTAACTACAGATTCTGCGTCCTATTAGCTTTTGCAACTCAATATACAAATTCTTTTTTGTTTTTCCATGCTTAGGTGACGCAGGGCTTCAGCGGCGCCGACCTGACGGAGATCTGCCAGCGCGCCTGCAAGCTGGCCATCCGTCAGGCCATCGAGGCCGAGATCACGCGCGAGCGCAGCCGCCAGCAGCAGCCCGCCGCCGCCGTCATGGACGTACGTAGTGACGTATTTATACCTTAGTTCTTTAGAAATTTCCCTAAATGTAAACAAATATGGCCAACTGACATTGATGAATTTTTAGTCTATGTCAGTTGATCTACTAGTGATGCGACAAAATCTCTCGTTAATCGCAATTCTGTAAATGTCATTTACGGACTGCAACAGACGATGATTAGATTTTTAAAGATCAATTGATATTGAGATCAGTAATGTGATCGTCAAAATAGTATCTTCTTAATCAAAGAAAATTTATTTTCCCTTTTTTATTTGTTTAGGAAATATAATTTAAATTATACTGTGGGTCTAGACAAAGTGCACAATAAAATCGTAAACCAGTCGAAAAGTGGTCGATAGGCCTTTTTTATGTGACACTCGTCTGTATAATAAAGCTGAATTCAAAGACTTCTTCGCAAAGTGTGTTGTTGCATTCAATGAAGAAAAAATACATTTTTAAATATATCCTCGTTTATATTTTATTTTAAATTAATATTATCAAAGTAATTGGTAATTGAAATAATTGAATACTTGAAATAAAATCGATAAAATTTACAGATTATCTATGAATATTGTCTATGACTTACAGATTTTCCAGAGATAGGACCGAAATTTAAACGTCAAATGTCGATTTGACATTTTAACATGAAGCACAAATTTTCACCATCCAAATATTTTGTTAAAATATTTGTTTTCAATGTTAGATTTCATATTTGTTTCATCATGAGAATAGGAGGAGTTGGTTTCATGAGCTTAAGAAAACGTGAGTATTATAGTGTAATTTTGTGCACAAGTGTTTGTTTACATCGATGGAAATTTCTAAAGAATTTAGGATTATACACGCGCATGCATAATTATACAACCCGCTCGAGTTAACTACACACCTGTGGCCTAATTCACGTATTTTGACAGTCAAGATCTCGCTGACGTTCAGAAGTCGGACCATTGAAAAACAGTTCTAAATCCGTATTCATAAGGTTCATTTTGATATAACGATTACTAGATAGGATCGCAACTCAGTGTTTTGTTGTCGATGAAGTTTTGTTACGTGAATAAGGCTACTGGCCGTGACGTCACATCGACCCTCTGGTATAGGGAATGCAGAATCGGTTCTGGTTTGAGGAACCGGGTTTTTCGGGTCTGGTGGTCATAAGAACCGGGAGCCCCGGTTTTTTCGGTTCTTTCGGTTCCAAAAAAACAATATTTTGATTATGTTTTTTTTTTATTGAAATAACACTTCTTTGAATAGACTAGGAATAATCAACAAACATGATTTACAATATTTTTCTATTTTTACTAAATTCTACTCCCAAAAATAAAAAAAAGTAAAATAATTCGTTTTCAATTGAGGTACCACAATCAGTCTTTTTCATCCAACTTATCGATATATTTGACTATTTATACAGTGTGAGTCACGTTAAAGTGTACATATGAAAATAGATGAAACTAGACCTATTTTTATCGACAAAAAAGAGGTCAAAAATTTTTTGATTTTTTTAAAAAATTTTATAGATTTTTTTTTCTTCCAATTACTTATTGTAAAGAAAACGTAATAACTTTTAAACTAAGCGGTATATCCTGATAAAATAAAAACAGTAATAATGCTAAATAACAGGTGATACTAAAAAAATACATAAAATACACAAAAAAGGCCTACAAATAATAAAAAATGATACTTTTTGAAAAAAAATTGCTTTTAAATTCGTGTTTTTTTGGTTATTTGATAAATTTCTCCAAAAAATGCCCCTATAACCGGTGGTTTTTATTACTTTGTATTATTCTCTATTGTATTACCTTCGTAAAACCAAAAATCACATGTCTCTATCCCTATCACAACGTTTGCAATGATCGTTTGAACTAAGCCTCTCCGGGCGCGCCATTCAACGCTTCGTTAACAACGAAACTGAAAATGGCTCTAGATTTGTAATTTTGATAAAGACAAGTTAGATTTCAAATGAAAACAAAAGATTTCGAAGTAAAATAAGCATTTTAGTTAAAATTAAAAATTTCTCCTAACCTATAGCGGAGAATAATGTTGTGGCAAGCCTTTGTTCAAATGATCATTGCAAACGTTGTGATAGGTATAGAGACATGTGATTTTTGGTTTTACGAAGGTAATACAATAGAGAATAATACAAAGTAATAAAAACCACCGGTTATAGGGGCATTTTTTGGAGAAATTTATCAAATAACCAAAAAAAAACACGAATTTAAAAGCATTTTTTTTTTTCAAAAAGTATCATTTTTTATTATTTGTTGGCCTTTTTTGTGTATTTTATGTATTTTTTTAGTATCGCCTGTTATTTAGCATTATTGCTGTTTTTATTTTATCAGGATATACCGCTTAGTTTCAAAGTTATTACGTTTTCTTTACAATAAGTAATTGGAAGAACAAAAATTCTATAAAAAATTTAAAAAAAATCCCAAAAAATTTTTGACCTCTTTTTTGTCGATAAAAATAGGTCTAGTTTCATCTATTTTCATATGTGCACTTTAACGTGACTCACACTGTATATTGACTGTCAGATGCAAAGCAAATAAAGGAGAAGGAGTGTTACCAACTCTCACACAAAAATATCATCATCATCATCATTTAATTTTAAACCATAGGATAGGACGTCCACTGCTAAACATAAACCTCCCCCAATGCTTTTCATGTTGATCGATTGGTAGCGGCCTGCGTCCAGCGCTTCCCTGCTACCGTTATGATGTCGTCGGTCCACCTTGTGGGTGGACGTTCCACGCTGCGTTTTCCGGTACGCGGCCTCCATTCCAGGACCTTCCTGCCCCATCGGCCGTCAGTTCTGCGTCCGCGTCGGGCTATGTCCGCTGAATCCGCTGACATAGAAATGAGGAGATCCGTAAATGAACTAAAGTCGCTATTTTAGTTCATTTACGGATCTCCTCATTTCTGATTCGATCTCGTAAAGAAACACCGAGCATAGCCCTCTCCATAGCACGCTGTGCAACTTTGAGCTTCTGTATAAGGCCTATAGTGAGAGGCCACGTTTCCGAGCCATAAGTCATCACTGGTAACACACATTGGTTGTAGACTTTCGTCCTCAGGCACTGAGGTATTTTGGATGAAAAGATGTTGCGTAGTTACCCGAACGCTGCCTAGCCGAGTTGGATTCGACGATTGACTCCCTTTTCGAAATTGGACCTACCTAGCTGGATCGTCAACAATCTCGAGGATTGAGCTCCCAACCGAAACTGGGTAGGGCGCAACATGGACATTGGACATAAGCTTTGTTTTGTCCATATTCATCCTCAGGCCTACCTGTTAGGAAACTCGATTAAGGTCTTTGAGCATTGTGCCAAGATCTTACAACGATTCTGCCATGACCACAATCAGTATCGTGGGCAAACCGAAGGTGAGTGATGTACTCGCCATTAATGTTTATGCCGAATCCTTTCCATTCAAGGAGTTTGAAAGCGTCTTCCAATGCAGTGGTGAACAGTTTAGGAGATATAACATCTCCCTGCCTAACGCCTCACTGCAGAGGAATCGTCATATCTCATAAAAAAAACAAAATACAAAACCAATAAGTAGGTAATCTTTATTAGTAGCTAATCTGATATCTTTAGGTTCTCTATACGTTCGCAATGTTCTTGTTACGACTCATGCCTAATACCTATAACTGATTTTTAGATAAATATGCAAAACCCGAAAGTACCGAAAGAACCGGGTTTTGAATTTTTAAAACCCGGTTCTTAAGCTGGCCCAAAAATCCGGGTTTTCCCGGTTCTTTCGGTTCCGGGATTACCCGGGTACAAACCCTACTCTGGTACAAACCGGGCGAACAGGCGAGGTGCACAGTTAACTCGACTGGGTTACACGCACATAAATGAAAACATACAAGAAGCAGTCTTTATTCTATTTTAAATAAGCTTGTACTTATGAACGTCTAAAAAATAATAAAAAGAAGTATCTAGACATTTTGGGGCTTTTACATATTATCTTTTGGACTTGCCCCCGGGACAAACATGTGCACGTCACATAAACCGTTCCAGCTATGACACTACTATCGATACTGTATTTCATTCCCGATTTTTGCCACGTTAGACAACCATATAAAATATGACATTTACATGAGAGTACGACTATCAACGACGACGATCTGGTCAAGGTCGCGGGAGGTGCCTGGATGCGAGCGGCGCAGAATCGGTCTTTGTGGAAATCCTTGGGAGAGGCATTTGTCCAGCAGTGGACGTCTTTCGGCTGAAACGAACGAACGACTACCAATACTGGGTTATTTAGATTAAATTTTTGCCACTTGACGTTTTAGATTCTTTAATAAATTACCATAAAGTGTTGTAGAACTACCCATTCATAAATTCAAAACACTCATATTAAAAGTACCTTAATGAAAAAGGGCTACTATAAAGTCGATGATTATTTAAAAGATAAAAATGTTTGGGATGTGTAACTGCATAGCTCGCATTTATAACTATGTATTTTTAAAGCGTGTAAACTTTTGAAAAAGAGGCTGACAATAGTGTCTGACTTTCTTGCGCTGCTTCTTCTCAGCACTGGCCCATTTATTGTCCTGAAGCAGTGGTAGGGTTAATACTGGGACATGTAAAAGTACTTTTTTAAAGCCTACTTACAGAAATAAATGAGTTTTATGAGTTTTTATGAGAAACGTTTGACTATAGTTATTAATCCCGCAGATGGACGAAGAGGACCCGGTGCCGGAGATCAGCCGCGCGCACTTCGAGGAGGCCATGAAGTTCGCGCGCCGCTCCGTGTCCGACAACGACATCCGCAAGTACGAGATGTTCGCGCAGACGCTGCAGCAGAGCCGCGGCTTCGGGACCAACTTCAGGTGGGTCACACACACGATAGGGCCGAGTGTGAGTTTACATCAAACGTCCTCACTAGTGAGCCTGAGCGCGTTAATACAATGAAAATTTTAGTTTCCGCTAGGAGCGCTGTACAATCCATCATATATTTAATGTAATTTTTTTACGCGCTCACTAGTTAGAACGTTTAATGTAAACTCACGCTAAACCCTCTTCTAAATAGAATGTGCAACGATAAATAAGCCTACACACGTCTCACTGCAGGCTATACCACCCTAATAAAAAAGTTACACAAGCATTGACTTGAACAGTTATTTAAAATTATATTTCCATACTAAATGGCACTTTAAACAAGTGTTCACATGCGTGTTACTACGACTTTACCCCAACTGTGAAGTGGCCCAAGCCATACACCACCACTGGCTGTAGTAACCAAGTCCTATTTTTAAAATGGTACTCAGATATAATCAAAGCGCCTTTGCCTCTTAGTTTCTGACTAGGCTTAACGACAAACACCATAGGATATTAGCAGAGATCAAATTTATCTGTCATTGAGTTACAAGCAGATTAGACAGCAGGGTGTGTGACAGGCAGAGCAATGTAAAAATCGAATGCGAGCGTATTTCACTACTAAAATTTGCGCTCACTTGTTGACGTCACTGACTAGTGCCCTTACTCTACAGTGGCGTTATCATTGAAAGTGCAAATGCGATAGTCCTACCACTTACCGCTTACCGTACCATTCTCAATGCTTACTAAACCTGTTCTTTCGCTTCAGATTCCCGACGAGCGGCGGCGCGGCAGGCGGCACGGGCACGTCGGGCGGCGACCAGCCCACGTTCCAAGAGGAGGGCGGCGACGACGACCTCTACAGCTAAGCGCCGACACGAGGCCGCCGTCCCGACACCGCACCACCGTCCCGCGCGTGCCCCACTATTTAAAGTCCGGTCGCCTTGCACGTAGAATTTCGTCCAATGACCCCAAGCTACCCATCCTTATCGCTCGCTATTATATTGCTGTCGCGACTGTGCGACGGGCGGGCGCAGTGAGTGCTAGCACGATTCGGGTCATTCTTGGGGTCATTGTACGAAATTCTACGTGCTCGGCGACCGGACTTTAGATCGTTTCATCCACGAAGACTCGCCCCACCATTGATTGCTAATGTTTGAGTGTTATCAGTACACGCTAAATCATCCATGAGTGCACACGCTACAATAATGACGCTCGGATTGCTCGGATCTAAAATTGGTGGGGCCCGTCTTCGTGGATGAAACGATCTATACCCGCCTCTCTCGCACATCCCGAGATGCTGGCATCAGACAGAGACGGGTAGAGCGGAAAACGCGCCGCGGAGAACTAAACTTACGGCTGGCGGGATAAAAGAACAGAATCACAATTATACAGCCCTGCTATAATTTTGAGTCGTATAATTTTGGGATAATGTACGATCGGTGGGAATACCTGTTTTGTTCTCTCTTATGTGGCTGGCCTTATGTGTAGCGGGGTTGTATTCGAGCCGATAATTTACATTTGTTATATTATGGACTCGGATCTAAAATTCTACTATGATATTTGATAGGTTTAAATATTAGTAAACACGAGTAAGCACTATTTCGATCTGTTCGCGCCAGCTTGGACTTATACCAAAACAGATACCAGTATTACTTCGACCCCGCATTTACCAGGGTACCCGGAATGTGTGTTTTTGACGCTGTACTTTTACTATCGCGTTTGCGTTTAGATCGAGCGGATGATGAAAGACAAAAGAAAGTGCCGACTTTCAGCTATCAGCTGCGGTCCAAAATTAATCTCAAGCATAAAAACGTAAGCGCGATAGTAATCGTTCAGTACTGTGATAAGTTTGCATTCGGGGCACACTCGGCCACACACAGGCGTCGGCGGCGGCAGCGGTGCCCGGTGTCAAGTTCTAGGACTGACATTACTAATTAAGAATTTAATCGGTTTAGTATCCGAATGGGTGTAACGGAGTCGGGTCTCACGATGTCGCTAGGTTCACGTGTCTAATACAATCTCTTATATAATTATAAAATATGTAATGTTTGTACGCGCAAGTAAAACTGCGCAGATATTCTGGGTAAATTTTACACCGAATGTAATAAATGTATTTATTTTGTATTTCAATACATAGATTCGACAGCATTTGTTTTCCGATTCGCTTACATTTAGTTGTAATCAAATAATGTTTGTGAATGTATCGCCCGCCCGGCGGGATGTAAGATCATAATGATATAGAGTAATTGTTAACTGTATTTGCCAGATCCTGTGCGTAAGCGACGCTCGGCGTCGATGCGTTTGCGCATCTTCGTCGACATTACACAATCGCAGTGATTTTTAATAAAAAAAAGTTTTATAGACTAAAATTGTGTTTCATTTATATGCCTAAATCTTCCATTAACTTTTTTGATTTTATTAGGCAACAACATTAAGAAATAGGTACACAGTTTCAGTAAATTGGCCTTTTACACATCCAAACATACATATTTCTTCTTATTAAGCAATAACTCTCACTACACTGCAACCCTTGTGGGCTAGTGCTAAAAAGAAACAGCGCAAGCAAGAAACTGAATCATTGTCAGCTTAAAAATATGTGATTAGGTTCGACACATTTGTTTCCTCCCAAAAATAATATTTTATGGGAAGAGGAAGCTGCTCCCTATTCGGTTATGCTCATGTGTTGAAGAGTGATGTATGTACCTAGCTGTACTACACACCTTACTTATCCGGATACTTTAAATATTATCACAATATGAAGACTGTTGTTTTATCCGATAAGCACGCGATGCTATCGTAGTCCTTTATTCGGTTAAGGACAGATTCTGTTTAGGACAGATTAGGTTTACGACAGATTCTCTTTATGACAGATTCGTTTTATGACGGATTTTGTACAGTCAAGAATAAAATGTTTTTTTAACCAACGCAACGTCTCATGAATAGAGTTAACCAATTCGTTTCATGTTGATAGATGACGTTTCACGGCATGAATATTTACAAATGTCAAAAACAGTAGTTTGTCCAGCGCTTTTTTTTATTTACTACTTGCTTTCCGCCCGCGGCCTCGCGCGCGTGTACTACATATTTTACGGAACCCATTTTTTTCCCAAAATAATATTTAGCCTATGTTACTCGTGAATAATGTAGCTTTCGAATGGTGAAAGAATTTTTAAAAACGGTCCAGTAGTTTTTGAGCCTATTCATTACAACCAAACAAACAAAGTTTTCCTCTTTATAATATTAGTGTAGATATTTTGACGTTCATAAGTGCCACCTGTGGTCTAAATTGAATTAAATATTTTTTATTTTGATTTTGCTGTAGATTTTGAGCAGTGACGATAGATGGCGCTAAATACGTTAGCTGCGATCGGAGGATCGAAAAAAAACCGAATATACTTATAAAAGATTTAATTAGAAATTAGAAAATTACATGAAATACTTATAATTAAAACAAGATGAGACCTAATCGAAGTATGATTATGGAATGATAAAATAATGAACTACAGTTTTTAGGAAAATGTCGATTGACGTCACTTTCACTAATTGCACTTCGGACCATTGCACTAATGTAGGGCAGCAAGTCAGCGATCTTCATACTGGGCGACAGCGTAATTCGCTTATTAGACGTCTTATTTATTTATTGAAATTCATTTGTCACAAAATCCGTTCAGTAGTTTTTGCGTGAAAGAGTAGCAAACATTCAGACAATCATGACATCCAGACATCCAAACTTTCGCCTTTATAATATTAGTAGAAAGTAGGATTATATTATAATCTACATCTACACTAATGTTATAAAGAGGAAAGATTTAATTGTTTGCATTGAATAAGCTTCAAAGCTACTGGACCGATTTGAAAAAATATTTCAAACTATTGTGCAAAGTATACTTTGTTTTTTGTTTTAAACTAGTTAGCTAAATAAACTTTTTTTTAAATAATCTGTCTTTTGAATTATGTACTCAATTGTATTTCTGTCTTAAAACGAATCTGTCATAAAGAGAATCTGTCGTAAACCGAATCTGTCCTAAACAGAATCTGTCCTAAACCGAATAAGCCATCGTAGTGACTACATAATGGCCCGTAATACTTCGAAAAAGACTGAATTTCATTAGAAGCACTTCCTCTTAAATATGTGTAGGGTAGGTACAGTCAGCGCCGAAAAGTTGATATAACATCCATAGACGTTCGCGAACTTATTGGCTACTTTGGGTGTCACGAACTAATTGACTCTGACTGTACTAAAAGTTTGTAGAGATTAAAATAGTAATATTGATTTAATAATTTTTATTTTACCTTAGGTTCCAATTATCTGTAGTATCTCGGGCAAGGAAGCTTATTTTTGTTTTTAAAAGACTGCGTCCAGTTGCTGACTTCCAATGTCTTAAAGTTGTCTACTATGCACTGGCCCAATCTATTTTATCTTATTGTATAAGTTCTTGGGGTGGAGCGGCAAAGACTCACTTGTTGAGGTTGGAAAGAGCACAAAGAGCTATTTTGAAGGTCTTAGCTGGAAAACCTGTTCGATTTCCTACATCTGAGGTATATTCCATCTGTAAAGTCTTGACTATACGGCAACTCTTTGTTCTTGCGGTCGTCCTCCGTAAGCACTCCCAGCTTCAATTTGACCCTACTATTATGGCACTTCGTCGTCAATATCATGTCTGCATAATTGAACCACGTCGGACTACACTAGCGAGTAGCCATTTTTATCATATAAGCTCCATGCTGTATAATAAACTAAATAAAAAAATAAATATTTACCCTCTGCCTTCCTACAAATGCAAACTCAAATGTATCGAATTATTATGCTCTTTATCATACGAAGAAACCGAAACACTTATCAAGCAATCGTTCTAATTTTCAGACCCACACACACACACACACACATTCACTACACTCCACACTCACTACACTCTACACCCACTACACTAACACTCACTAAACTTCACTAGTTCCTAGTAGATTTTTAGTCTTTTTTTGTAAAAAATTTATTTATTGTTAATTTTTTTGCTTTTTTCTTAATTTGGATGTACTTTATAAAATTATGTAAGTATTGTTTCTTGGAGGAGGGCGTTGATCCCTGCGACACAGTTTTATACTTCTGCAGGGGTCATCGTTTTTTCATTGTATTATGTACCCTTGTACTACTATACGAAAATAAATAAATTATTATAATTATTATTATTATTATTTTAATCGTCAAAGTCGCATCCTGTCTTTTTGAATATTTCTTCTAGATGTGGCTAAGCGGCCATCAAATTCCTCAGTGAGTGTGCCCGATGCGTCGCAAAAGAGCTTGTTTGCCTTTCCAAGTGGCTAGCAGTAACGGATCCATCAACAAAATGGAAGTCGCCAGGCCTAGCAAAGATTTCTTTGAACAGCCGGTCAATTTCTTCGTCTGAGAAGCAAGTGCACAACAAATCAAACTCTTGGTCGGAGTACTGCGTGCTCACTTCCTTAGTTCTCGAAGGAATCCTGACAAGTTCCGGCGGAGAACGCCTGCCTTGAGCTTTTTTGACCAACTTTTTCAAAGCCGCGACGGAGCAGGGCTCATAGTGGGGCAAGTCTGGAGGGTAAAATCTAGACACATTCCTCATGTACGCTGGTAAATGTTCCCGTATATTCTTTTTTGCTCTTCCGGCGCAGTTGCATTTCTTCGGCTCCATGTAATCGATGTAACTCTCCACTTTAGGCTCTCGTTCGTGAATCAACTCGGCACTTCTCGTATCTAACTTGTTGCCGGATGGAATCAAACGCAAAGGCGGCTCCTCCACAGGCTCAAGGCGTACGACTGAAGGAATCTTCTCCGCTTCTAGCCGACTACAGAAGCAATGAGGTATCTTGCATATGCAGCACTGGGTTTGCACTTGTTTTATATTCGGATGTTCCTTTTGCAAGATTTGCATCAAAGAACTTTCCATTTTTAACTCCAGCAACTGCTGCGAATGCGTAAAAGTCACAGGTATGTTATAAGTGTAGTCGTGGTCGTCTAGAAAATCAACGTCTTCTCCGCGACGCCCATGAATGTACTGCTTAATTTTATCAGAGAACACCTCAAAGTTATCACAAGCAGCGTAAATACACCTTTTGTTGACGACTATAACGGGGAGTTGAGAAGCGCTGGACGTGCAGTGCTTCGGACATAGATCTTGATTTAAATGTGGCTTGTATCCTTTGTCGCAAAAGAGAAAGAAAGGATGCGGTCTAGGAACTGGAGTGTGGAACAAGTTTTCTTCTGTGATAAAAATGCTTTCAGCACTAGGATTCTCCATTGCTTCGTTGAGCTGCAACAACATTAATTTTTCCATGTTCATAAAGAACTCTGCGTGTTCTGGCAAAGAGTTCAGACAATATGATACAAACATTTGGAATTTCTTCACCACTTCGCAAATTTTCTTTTGCCATATTTTGTTGAATTCTTTACGCTTCTTCTCTTTCTCCTTTGCGAGTCGGATTTCAAAATCTTTCATAGCAATCTTTTCCTTCAAAACTTTAGCTTGTTTTTCGTGTTTATGTTTAGAAAGCGCTATTTCTTTTTCACACTCCTCTCGCTCTTTCAGCGCTACGTATACTTGACAGGCCAAGTTTTGGCATTCAAATAGGTTTCTCAGTTTCTCTATGGCTGTATGTTTTTCCACTTGAATATCATGCAGTTGTGCACCCATTTGGCTGCGCGTTTGTTCCACGTTTCGTATGAATTTTTGTTTCAATCTAGATTTTTCTACGTTAAGTTTCTCGGTGTATCTATCGTATAACATAGTCGCTTGTTCTTTCAAAAGGGTTTTGTAATGTTCATCCATTTTTTGAAACGTTTCTTCTCTTATTCTCTTTATTTCTTCACTAGTGGCATCAAAGAGAAGGCTTTCTACTTTGGCAATGGACGTTGTGTACAGAGTGGTGAACTCGCGGAAAGCGCTTTGGATTTTTTCTGTGTTTCGTCTTGCTGCTTCCCTGGAGGTATCTTCCCACTGCTGCCGGCAGCTAGCTTCGATGGTTCTTTTCCAGTTTATGTCGCTTTCCAGAAGCACTTGGGCCTTTTCTTCGTCCATGCATTTGTGATGATGTGCAACAATTTTCTCGCCGAAGTAATCGATTCCATTGAAGCCTAGTTTTGTTAGGTGTTCTTTTTTCATGGGCTTGAGAGAAATCTTGCCTTCTAGTAGCTCCTGAGGAGGGATGTACCAATCGCTGCCTCCTCCTTTCATGGGTGGCTCAAGACCAGCCAGCACTTTGAGCTTAGGGATCATGGACTTGAAGTAAACGTTTGCCAGCGGCGGAGACATCTTTTTTATCATCACGCTTTGTGTCGGCACTTGTTCCTGCTTGAGGTAGCATTCTCGTTGGTAATAGTTATCGCTCAATCGAAACATGAGACTTTATTTACAAAAATTAACAAAATAAAACATGTCAAAAACAAACCATCAGTTTGAGATGTTGATGTTTTGGTTGATGTTACATTTTGACGTAGATATTAGAAACTTCAAAGAGTATGTAATTATTAAGTTTTATAAACTTTTTGGTACATAACAAGAACTCATGATAGAGAGGGCCCTTTTTATCCAACTTCAAAAAGGAGGAGCTTTTCAATTCGGTTGCTATTTTTGAAGAAGGAATCTGAACAAAGTTAAAAGTTCCAAAATGATAACAACTGATCACTAATCCTATCTGGGTAAAAGGAAAACAACATGAAAGTTCAAAGTAAAAATAACAATTTATTTTTACAAAAATTATAAATACTATTTTCGCTTACAGATTAATTAATTTCCTTTGCGCTAAGTGACTTCTCCCACGGCCATTTGCTGCAGTAGGGTCATGACGTGGCAGAATCGTTCCTTGATCTCTGTTACGGAGCGGTGAGGAAGCAACTCTCTCACTCTTTCGAAGACTTGCTCAGTGTCGGCTTCGCCTTTTAGCACTTGCAACATAGTTTTGTCCTCCTCCCGCGTCCAGCTATTAGTCTTTACTTCTGTCCTAACCTCTGTGCACACTGGTTCCGCACAACTATTGCTTTTAATTACTGCTTTGATTTCTGTACACACTGGGTCAATTTTAGGCTGCTTTGGTTTCGAGCCCTCGTCCTTTTTCTGGCAAGTTGAATTTTTGCTGTCTTTTCTCTCTCTCTTCTGCGTGTCTTGTTTCGCGTCGTCCTTTTTCTCTTTATTTTTCTTGTTTTGCTGTTTGTTTTTCACCGTTTTCGGGCTATTCAGAACGTTTGTGACGATGTCTTTAACTTTTGTGTTATCGTTAACGTCTTTCGCGTTTTTGGTTGGGGATTTGAGTTGTTTTTTGGGTTTTTTCGGGGGTACTTTAGAGTTTCTGGTACGTTTGGGCGATGCCCTTTCGTCGTCGGATTCTGGAGGCGAGAGGTGGCACTGGGCAGGGGCTAGACGTCGGGCGTGCACCCGGTAAGGTTCCTTGCTGTATGGAAACTCGACGTTAGCTGACCTGAGTAGTCTGCCGTGCTGAAGAAATACTCGGCCGTGGAGATACTGAAAGGAAAAAATTGGAACTATTAAAGAACTGATACTCACCTTCCAGCAGCATGCCTCGTCGATCGTGGCATTAATAGCGCTTATATCTTCCGTTATGTTAAAAAGTAACACGATTGTCTCTAGCAAGTTTTCGTTCAAAAAATCTGTCCATAACCACTTTCTCCAAATGTTATCATCTTCATGAATGGTTTCTGTTTTAACTTATCGTCATCCATCATTATATCTATCATCTTAGTATGTATTTATTTATTATATATTTTATATATTATTTATGTATGTGTATATGTAGCATATTTGTTTTGCCGTCGCTTTGTTTTATTTAATTATTTTTTTTGTTATACCGCCAAACTAATTTTTCTGCATAACCCAAAGGTAAACTGAATGAGAATGCCTTTTGGCATTAAGTTCGCCTAATGTTAATATTTTTGGCATTGAAGTATAAATAAATAAATAAATTGTGTTTCTTAGCATGCTAGAGAGAGCTCTTCATCATTATGCACAACCACGTGCTAATGATGCTTATACAATAGACCTGTGCAAGACTTGAACCAGAACTTGCTCAATTTAATCAGGACCGAAAAATTGGAAAATGGTATAAATAAATCAGAAAGAAATAAATAACATGCACATAAAAATAAACATCCAAATTGTTTTTTCTTACCATTGTGTCTAGTCCTTCAGTGGCTTCAATTTTCTTCTTCGCGTCAGTCTCTTCTTGGAACTCCAAGGTCTCATATCGAACGCTTTCCGATAACAACGACTCGGGGATCGCATCCACTCCTGTGTCGTATGCGCTGTAACAATAGTCTCATGTAAACAGCTAACTCTAGTAATTAGTTTGTGAAAAATTACTTTAATATCACGTTTTTAATCATGGGAGTTGACTGAATGTCTAACTTAATGAGCCTGGCAGTTGACGCTTCTGATAGCCCAATCGGATCGACTGCTAGACAACTCGCCCGATGCCAATCATGATCTTCTAAAAAGAAGAATGTTTCCATATCATTTTACTTTTCAGAAGACCACGATTGAATCTGGTTGATTCATCCAAGAAACGACAATCCTAATCTACTTTATAGACGTCTTGGGCAGAAGTCGTGCGGTCGTTCTTTTAGAGAAATGGAAATTTAAAAATACTTCGAGGTGCACGCATTTGGTAAAAAGGCGCAAGCCCCAAGGTGTGAGGTAGCTGATTGTGAAACTGACAGACGATTGCTGAGAACTGGGAGCTAGAGCGAAGTGTGTGCGATTGAATTCGCGTCAGGTTTTTTGGCATACAGTATAGTAGTCCGAAAATGCTATTTTGGCAAGACGAGAGATTGTCTTCCTTTTATAAAAATAGAACCAAGTAAGAGGGTGCGCAATAGGCTCATGGAGAAAGCCTGGCACTAGGTTTGTAAACACGCGGCTGTATGCCGCTACTGTACTACTGTACACCGATTTCGGGGTTAGCAGAAGGCCCCCCCCCCCCCCAGTTTTTAGTATGGGTCTCGCCTTTTGGGAGAGGAGGATACTTAGAATAAGTGATATACATTAGTCAAATATGCTCCATCAGATGAAGCAACACTGAGGGCTGGGCAAGGCACATTGGTCGACTTAACTGCGCACCCGGCAGCCGTGACGTCACATCGAAACTGGGGCGAACGGGGCGAACGAAGGGAGATATGCGGGTGAGTGGGAGGGATCCACACAATGTCGGTGTTTCTGATACAATCAAAGGGGAATGAAGGGGGAGTTCTGTAAGTAATGGTGTAATATTAAGGCCAATGTGGGGTACGTAGGTGTAGTGTTATAAGTGAGAACGCGATAATAAAGTCTATTTCACTTTGATCACCTGGATTTGAAAGTGCAGTCCTGTTGTCTCCCCTGCTTGGCCCCCCTGGGGGAGCCAACAGGATTTCGAAATCCTGTTGTCCCCCCTGGCTAAGGGAGACAACAGGACTAGATTTTTAATCAATGATTTGAGGACTGTTGTCCCCCCTGGCAAAAATGATTTAAAAGCCATAAATTTTTATAACATTTAAGAAGGATTGGAGTACCTGAATAAATGCCAAATTGCTAAACTGAATACCTAAACGTATGTCAAATAATAATATAATTAACATTTGAATATCGAAAAAAATATAAGTTCTTGGTACCGGTACTATTTTAGACTATTTCAAAATCTGCTTTACTTGCTTTTAACAGATCGTTTTGATTTATCCCTACTAAATAATATTATAAATGCGAAAGTAACTTTATCTGTCTGTTTGAATACGAATTCACGCCTAAACCATTGAACCGATTTTGATACTTAAGTAGATAGTTTTGAGTCCTGGGAAAAGTCATTGGATAGTTTTTATCCCCGTTTTTGAAACAGTGATGCGCTCTATATTTTTTCTGTGACAGACAAAATTTTACACGCACAAAGCCGTAGGCAAAAGCTAAGTAGGTACCTCTATTATGCTATTCTCATGTATAAAAAATATTATCTACTGTAAAGTTTATCAGAAGTAGTGTAAGTAAAAATCCGTTTAGTAGTTTTTATGTGAAAGAGTATCTAACATCCATACCTACTCACAAACTTCCGCTTTTACTTACAACATTAGTAGGTAGGATCACAGAATAATAATAAGTACTGTAGGATGCTAAAACTGAATAATTTTGAATTAATCATAATATTCAACAAATTACTTGCTCAGTGACAGTGATTCAACTAGCGGCCGACCGCGATTTCGTCATATTATTTTCTATCCTTTAATAAATAAATTCCGTTCTTAGTGGATGTCTACACTCTATAAGGAACCTACCTGCCAAATTTCAAGTTGGTAGGTGTTAGTTAATACCGGCCGGCACCAATACCTATCAAAATTGTAATTATTACCTACTTGACAAACGTTTAGGTATTCAGTTTGGCAATTTGGCATTCAGTCAAATACCTACTTCAGTTTTTCTGGTATAAAAATGTATGGCTTTTAAATAATTTTTCTCAGGGGGGACAACAGTCCTCAAATCATTGATTAAAAATCTAGTCCTGTTGTCTCCCCTAGCCAGGGGGGACAACAGGATTTCGAAATCCTGTTGGCTCCCCTAGGGGGGCCAAGCAGGGGGGACAACAGGACTGCACCGATTTGAAGCATGTTTCTTCCCTTCTTGAACAAATAATGTTATTTTGCACGTTCGCCATAATGCTTGACGTCATTAGTATGATACCTAAGTTGCATGCGACTAGCACAACGAGTCGCGCGAGACTGATATCCGACGCGATGCGTGATTGCGTCGAGTTTGTCCCGTCGACCCGTATGCTACCCGTATCATACTTAAATCGCAAGCAAGTCGACCCGTGGACGAAAAGCCTTAGGTTTTTTTTTTATGCTAGACAAGGCAGGTATTTGACCGCAATCGCACCTGGTGTTAAGTGAGATGCAGTCTAGGATGGTACATATCTGCCCTGTAAGTGGCTATTCACTCTCGCCTTGAAAACGCCCGGATTATAGTGTTCAGGAAATACAGCAGCAGGCAGCGAATTCCAGTCCCTAGCTGTTCGCATTATAAAGGAGTCGTCGAAACGCTTAGTGCGAGCTGGTGGAATGTCGACAATGTAGGGATGGTACGCTAGCCTGCGTCTGGTTCCCCGGTGATGGAAAGGGGCTGGTAGAATTAAGTTATATAATTCCTTCGCACATTCTCCGAAGTGTAGCCTGTAGAAAACCGTTAGAGAAGCAACTTTACGGCGGTGGTCAAGTTCCTGGAGCGACGCTTCAACAAGGGTCGGGCTGTCGATTAGTCTCCTGGCACGCCTTTCCACCGAATCCAAAGCAGCCAAATATTTCTTGGCAGAGCCGTCCCAGAGGTGGCAGCAGTATTCCATGCAAGGTCGGATCTGTGCTTTATATAACTGCAGCCTTTGCTTATTGGAGAAGTACTGCCTTGCCCTCGAGAGGATACCAAGTTTTTTGGCAGCAGTTTTCGCTATGGATTCGATGTACTCGCCAAAGTTCAACTTGCTGGACATTTCGATACCCAAAAGTTGGAGTCGCTCGGTGATTTTAACAGGCACACCTCGGAATGTTGGAGCCAGACGAAATGGACTTCGTTTGGCGGAGAACAGACACGCCTGTGTTTTGGACGCGTTAAATTGGACCAGATTGGCATCGCCCCAATCAGAGACATCCTGAAGGGCCAAATTTAAGCGTTCGATAAGGGACTCACGACAAGACTCGACCTCACGCCTGCTGGCTTTTGCGCTGGAAAGATATTTGGCTGTCACTGTTGTGTCATCTGCATACCCAAAGGTACCGGGTTTGAGCAGATCATTGATGTGCAGTAGAAACAGTGTTGCAGACAGCATCGATCCTTGAGGGACGCCAGCGTCAATAGGTTGCTGACTAGAAGTGTAGCCCTCAAGGACTACTCTTATTGATCGTCCCACAAGGAAATCGGAGATCCATTTGCATAAGCCAGCAGGGATTCCAAAAGATGGAAGCTTGTTTATTAGGCTGCCGTGCCAGACTCTGTCAAACGCCTTTGATACGTCCAGTGAAACGGCAAGGGCTTCTCCGTGTTTCTCAATGGCCTCGCTCCATAAGTGTGTGGCATACACGAGAAGATCGCCTGTAGAACGACCATACCGAAACCCATACTGACGGTCGCTAAGTAGGTCATTTTCTTCAAGGTATGACAGGAGTCGGCCATTGAGGACACGTTCCATTATCTTGCAGAGTATGGACGTAACAGAGATGGGTCTATAATTTGTTGGGTCAGCACGACTGCCCTTTTTAGGTACGGGCTGTACGTTTGCAAGCTTCCATGATCTAGGGACTAGTCCAGTCTCAAGTGAGAGTCGATACAGGCGTGTCAGAATAGGAGACAACTCCGGCGCACAGTTACGCAGGACTATTGCTGGAATTCCGTCGGGTCCACTGGCTTTATTTATGTCAAGAGAACGCAAGACATTTAAAACCTCTCTCTGCCGTATGCGGACCTCACGCATGGTGGTAGAGGCAGGTGGTAATGAGGGTGGTATTTTGCCTGCAACGTCAAGACGCGAGTTATCAGCGAACAGGGTGGCAAAAAGGTTCGCTTTTTCCTCAGCAGAGTGAGCCAGTGAGCCATCAGGTTTCAGCAGTGGTGGCAGGCTGGGGCGACAGAAGTTGGATTGGATGGCCTTGGCAAGGGACCAAAACGCTTTATAGGCTTTCTTCAGGTTGCGAGTTTCAGGTGACCTTAGGTGTCCTTTGATCACCTGGGTGATCAAATCCATAGGTGATCAAAGTATACTTCTTATCCGTTGATTGGACCGATAATAACGCGTCGCGTCGTCGTCGTGCCACATCTAGCAGAATGAAACATGGTATTGTCTGCCATGGATTGGATATAATAAAAGATTCCTCTAAAAAATTGCTTAAAGTACAGCTAGTATGTGGTTCTATTCTGTTGTGATTTATGTTGAAAATAGGCCTGCACAGATTTGATGGACCAAGGCAACCAACCCTAGACACAACAAAACAAACTGATATCAATTTAAAAAAAACTATATCTTTACAAATACAGCTACTTAAGATCTAGATTTAGCTCTGAAAAATTCGCATAAGACATAGTAAATAAAATATTCATGTATTCTTTCCTTGTATTATGCATGAAAGATACAAGGTAAAATGTATTTTTAAAAGATTTACCTGTCTGGAGGCCGCTCATCAGGGAACAAGGATTTGAACATCTCACTCAGCCGGGGATTGGACCTCAAATGGGGCAGAACCCGTGACTTCATCACCTCACTGCTGCCGCTGTTGATGCCGGCAGTAATAGCCCGTAATATCTTCCTCAGGACAGTTGGCTTGCGATAAAACACACTCTGAAATTTTAGGTTATGGGAAATGTAGGTCATGGTTTAGTCTAGGTCAAGATTTACAAAAATAACTGATTCTCTGATGCCAGATCTGTGTATTAGTAACTAGGCATCATATACATCAAATGAATAGCAGAAAATTGTTATTTAGTTCTTAAAATTGTCCTTATTTGTTCATCAGAGAAAGTATTACAAGATTACAAATAGTGCAATTTAAACAGCACACTTACATGTAAAAGTTCTATAAAGCTGGTCATCTGGACCAACATGAAATGGTCCATAAATCTACCCACACTGGCAGCTTGGCCTGGCTTCAAAAACAAAAGAAAATCTTCAAGAATATCCGAGTGCTCACCACCGAACAATTGCTCAATTCTCTTGTAAAGTTCCACCGGAGTCTCTTTGTTTGGATCAAACGTTTTCAATATATTTTGGAACTGGATAAATTTGTTGTTAGGCACCGATGGATTGGAAGAAAACCGTGATTGTACTTTAGAGTAATAAGACTTAACTAAAGCTGAAATGAAAGGAGCTAGGTTAATTGTAATTTAATTTAGTCATAACATTGAAACATTCTCAAAATAGAATTATAAAATTGTTAAGAAAATTGGGGTGGTATCTAAAACAAAAAACAATCTAATAGACAACAAACATTTCTAATGTTTGGCAAGGATGTAGTGTATTTTTATACTGATAAATTAATCAACAAGATGTCATGAACTTGTTGCTTGATTCCAATACTTACCTGTTTCTAAAGCATTGTTATCAAATTTAGGCGGATCCTCTTTTTTCTTCACACTAGTCTTGGGTTTCGTCTCTTTCGGAGCAGTTTTGACAGGCTCTACAACCAAAACTTTCTGAGGAGGAGGCTGAAATTTGACACTTAATTTTATCACTGTATTTACGGCTGTTAAAAAATGGCGACTCTCTACGTTATGATTACGGAAAATGTAAAATTAGCAGCATTATTTAAACGTAATTGCTAGTAACCTAAGGATAATCGTGTTAATTAAATTAGGAATTATCTATTTTCAAAACAAAACAAATGATATCCGATTAGAATTACGTAGAAATCACACAAATTCTTTCGTCTCACCTCGGGTTGAATCGCAGGTTTTATAAATGTATTTGGATTAAAAAAGCTCGTGCTTGGTTCAATTTTATTCCCAAACGCATCCTGACTTTCCCGGGTGAACAATATTGGCATAGAAGGCAGCATCTGGTAAAATTTAGGTGCTCTCCTCAAGCTCCGTAACACTGAGATTTCTCCACTTTGGAGTGGAATGGTTTTCACATAGTATTAAAACAATAATAGAAGCACTAATAAAATATAACTTTTACACTATAAAATAGACAAAACTAAAAACTATTTCACATACAAAAACATTTTTGTTTGTATTTACGCAAACAATACAAGCCATCGAAAGAATGGAAACATTTTTGACAGACGGAAGGAAGAAGAGTCGAATGAACAGGCGGGCGCTGGGACACCGTTTCATTTCAAGCTGTTTAAAAAAATTAAAACTTTTTAAACAAATTAATTTAAAGGTGCTTTTTATGTTAATTAAGTTTCTGATAATATTATGAAATAAACAAATTCTTACAAACCGATGCCAAATTAATATAACCATTTGAAATATCAGTCAAGTTAACTTGTGTGTAGGCGCGCCGTTTTTGAAAAGTTTTTCTAATAAGTACTGTGTTATTAAAATATAACACTGTGTAATGTTATGTACCTGCATTCGTTTTTCTATTTAGTTAAGATTACAAATGGTACTTGATGAAACGTTCTGGGCGTTATTCAAAATAACTTTCTTTCGCTTTGGATTTACATTAGCCAAAGGATTTAGATGCTGCATTTGCAAGGAGAAAATAATTTACCGAATGGTCGCTAGCTTGGATAATAGAATGGAAAGGATTCTCAGCTCATCTTTAGGTTATTTTATTAGGTATTAGGTGCCTACCTAAAATAGGTACATACCTATTCTCCCTAAAATTTGTTCACTGTTTTTTGTACGTAGGTACCTACTACCTACTAAGTTTACTGTAGCGCAATGGTGTTAACTTTACATGAAAACTTAAGTAAGTTATTAAATCTGAAATATGTCTATTTATTTAATCATACAAATAATAACTTATTAACCTAGAAACCTAGAATCAATAATGGATATCGTACCTACTTAATAACGCTTTTAGCACTAGAGTTCTCGGGTTTGATTCCCGAAAGGGATTTTAACAGATGCCTAAATTGTATTGTTCTAATTGGAAATATTTTCGTTTAATCTCACTACACGTCGCATAATAAGTAGATTTTAAATTAAGTTCCTAATTACCCCTACTTACCTGTCTAGAGTCTTGTAGGCAAAATCCGGAGTTTATTAAATAACTAATTATTGCGTGTCAACTAAAATACTTACGTGGTTCGTTAGTGACCTCGAAAAAGCAATATTTATGGGTATTGGGTTTATTGAGTTGTTGTGTTTACTTCGTTGTCAGGTAACGCCATCGATTTTGCCATCATAGCCACTTTGTCACCGATACAGACAAGTTGTGATTCCCAAGTTGTAAAATTGTGAAATTGAAAAATGTTTCGAAAATGTATCAAACCTGGACAAAATCACAAGTTATGAGTAACTGAAGATATTTTAATTGTTAGTGTGTTATTATTATGAAAATGGCTGCAATTCTACCTGCTGGTCTACGAAATGGGGTATGTTATTTTCGTTAAGGGCTGCTTGCCTTAGAAAATATTTTATGATCAAAAATTCTAAACTTAACCAAAACAAACATTAATTAAACTAAAAAAACGCAGTCAGTTCCCTAGATTTCATTAATCGATCTCTTTTAAAACTAGGCAATTTTTAGACAGCATTTGGAGTGGTGATTATTGCATAGTAAAGGGATATTGGCAAAAACTTAATTTATGGTTGAAATTACCAAAATTAAATTTTAATTTTAAACTTTCATTTAAACAGGTTTTAATGCGATACGCGGATAGGCAATAATGAAATACTTATTACCTGTATTTGCCTGACAGGTTGCATTATCCGCGTATCGCGTTTAAAACCTGTATAAATTAATTGAAATCTAAGTTTTTTGTGTCTAAGTACCTATTACTTACTGTAATAATTGCCCTGGCACTCAAGACCACAAATTAAGTACACCTTAAAGTACATTAAAGATCATTGCCCAATCAATCTGGGCAGGTAGTTAGGTACTTACTCTACCAGAACTACTACGTGATTTTACGAGTAAAACAATATCTTGGATAATGACTGAATAACGCATTGTTCTGGCCTTGTCGGTACTCGGTAGGAAGTTTTACTTCCTTCAGATTTTCAACAGCCGAATCAGTGGGCGCCCGCACGCTACCAAGTTAACGTTTTTTCATTTGTTGTATTTGTATAGTTATTGGAAAATAATTAACAATGGCTGACGATAAATTGGACAAACGGAGTGAGGGTTGTGAAAGTGAGAGTGACACCCCCACCGTGAATGTGGAAGAAATTGTGGTGGGGCGGAATGAATTAAGTGCCATCGTTAGTACCAATTTATTGATTTCTTAAACGTTTATGAAGAACTGACCATCGTGCTTTGTTATTTTGGTGTTGTGATGGCGTCTCTAAGGCTTTTTTGCCCTAGGGCATGTGTTGATAAGTAGGTATTTGGTAGTAGGTAGGTACATAGGTAATTAAAGGTCACGTCAGGTGTGGGTACCTTCATGTCTCGGGGTGACAGTCACTCATCTATGAGGCTAATTTAAATGAGTTTGATTATATGTAATTAAACAGCATTGACGTCAAAGTAAAGTCAAAGTTTTCTCTAATAGAAAATTAATAATTGCAATTGGTTCACTTATACATTCGGTTCTTACGTTATTAAAATAGGTTTAAAAATATTTACCAAGCGTAAATAGCAGAGAGTATTCAACTAATTAGATTAAAATCTTAAATAGGTACCTACTTACGTTTATGGCTTTCATTCATAAATGCGTGAAACACGCAATTCATTCTTTCATTCAGTCAGCTTAGCCTAGTTATTATTAGGTCCCAATTTACATTCATAATTTTTCGACTAAGTGCTTATTATTACATTTTACATTACATCAAGCTATAAATACACTGTGGCATCTTCCAGTCCTCTCTTGGACGTAAGCCCACCTCAAAGCCGCTGCCATACTTAGCTAGATAGAATATTGTAATATTTAACAAAGAATGCTTTGATTTCAACCTGAAATAACGTAGAGTTTATAAAGACCTAGCGTCTATTTAATTGTTTTAGATCATTATTAGGTTTAGTGATAAAATGATCATCGTTCATACATTCGATACAATAAGTAAGTATATATTATATTTTAATCTGACAAATCATCTAATAAAATGGTGTCCCATGAAATTGTACAAGATGGTGGCGATGGTGAACTCTTTCACGCAGCGACGAGTAAAATCCATTTCTGCTTTTGTCTTATTTTCTACTTAGAGGTACGTAACTTATACCTACTTAAGTAGCGGACTTAATTGTAACACTTAAATGGGTTAGGTACCTACTTATGTGCTTATAATGCGTAGACGTAAGCCTATCCTAAATCAGCTGTAACCTTTATAATAAAAATTAACAATGTAAGGCTGAGTTGCAACACCTTATTTTAACCGTAACATTAACAATAACTGGTGCTTTTTGTATGGAGTTTGACAGATTTTTGACTTTTGTCAAAGTTAAAGTAAGATGGTGCAACTCAGCCTTAATTTAACACTTCCGATTTTTTTATTACTTACATTATTATTTAGGTATCAGATGGTTAAATAACCGTTTATTGTATGTAAGTAGGTATATTTACGATTCTTGTTGTGGGTTCCAAGTAGGTACGTGTTACAATTTCCGGTGGTTTTCATTACTAATTGCAATTTTAAATTACTACATGCCTACGTAAATAATAATATCAATCATTATAATGCATGAGCAGTTGGCAAACAAAAAGTAGGTACTAAATATTATTGTTAACAATAATAAAAAACATTATAGTATTTTAAACAGGTTTTTAAAACATGTATTGTGTTGGCTGCTGATATGTCTGACATGGGTAATAATTAAAAAAAAAAAGAAATCATAATGAGTCCTATAGGCATTTTTAGAAAGTTTTTTAATTAGAAAAAACAATCATTACATAAACTTACGTACCTACTTATTACTTACTTACTGGTACTTACTTACTTTCATCGATGAAAACTTGTAGGAATTAAATCAAACCACAGCCTACAAGGGTAGGATCGTCTGACTCTACATTTTTGTTGCTAAATCGCTCTTATTACACAAGCATTACCTAAAATGCCACTGTATTTAGCTTGATGTGCAAGTCAGGGCCGTCTTTAACCTACCACTACCAGGGACCCTGGGCACTTAAGAATCAAGGGGGGCCCTTATCATCTGAAAAAAGGTCTTTTGAGCAGATGGGGGCCGCTTCGGTCGCGGGGCTTTGGGCGCGTGCCTAAAGTGCCCAGTGGGAAAGAGGGGCCTGGTGCTAGTGCTATAGTGTATGAACTTGAACATATCTTGAGGTGACAATGATATCGGTGCCGGACTGTCGATCCCGAATTTGCCGAGGGTCGGGAGTCCGCTGGACTGTTGTGTTAAACCCATTCATGTCATAGCACAAGTACATTAATTTAGAGTAGCTGGAAAGGTTTCTGTAACACAAAACTAATATTGTTTTTATTGGTTTACAAATCAGGTCAAAGGTCTGGACGCCAACCGCTATGCAACGAAGAAGACAGTGGCGCAGGGCATGCTGGACATCGCCCTGCTGACCTCCAACGCGTCCCAGCTTAAGTACGTGCTCCAGGTCGGGCCCAAGCACGAGTTCTACACGCTCCTGGTGGTGCTCATATCCATCTCTATAGTGTTGCAGGTGGGTTAGCAGATCTTTCACCTTTTTACTTTCCCATCGAACCGTAGCATATACCGAAGTACCGCCTTATGTGGTTCACAATTGCTGTTACTAAAAGTCTTCCAGATACCATAACTGGTAACATCTGAATAATCTTCATCAGAAAAGCTTCTATAGAACCTATTACTTATTTAGCACCTTATCGAGATTCCTTATAGGATATGACGAACAGAGCAGGAGGAGATGCATCATACACGGTTCAGCATAGTACTTACTACTTTACTTACAACTTCCTTTTGTATAATGATGATAATTAAGTATATCCTTAGGGATATGTAAGGAGGTAAGATCTTCCGCATGGTGAATTCCCAAACAGTTTCTTTGGACCTAGAACCATAATAGGTAGGTAAATCAAGGTAAGATAGTTAAATAAATAATGACATTTGGTACAGGACGTTCGCAGAATCAGTCTGCTTTCTGCAAACTCTAATCACAGCTCTATGTAGGTGGGTATGGGGCTGGTGCTCCTCTCTCTGAACCTGCTCCGAGACTGCCGCTTCCACCTGCCCCGGCACCGAGCGTCAGCCCTTGGCATCAACTACTTCACCACGGCTGTAGCCTTCGTAATCACCATGCTTAACGTGATGGTGGCTGCCTTCGACTCCTCGCTGGCAAGATACCTTGAGCTGGATTATGTTTAACCTAGTTTTGTGGTCAAGGAACTTGCGTTTTCGTGTATTTGATTGCAATTAGGAATCAGTTTTAGCTTTATTAATGTCTGGTATTTGTTTACATTGCTCTACATCCGGGTTTGAATGAAAATGTAGGTACGTATTATCACCCAAATTGCTTATTTTTTATTATTTAAGCAGGTATCTAAATTGTTGTAAAATTCTAATAATGCCGCAGTATTTCATTCATTCATAGCTCTTATTTAGGTACCTACTTGAAATGCTAACCAACACAATTAATCAGTTTGGTAGTTTTAATTGCAAAAGTTTAAAGAACGATTCAAATAGGTAATGAATTTTTTTTTTTTTTTTTTTTCCCTTATTCTATTGCAATCTGTCTTCTGGAGGACATTCAGAAATATTTCTGTTTATTATTTATCAGTGGAAATTGGGATGCATATCCTGTGACATGTCCTCATAATTAGAGCAAGTCTTGCGGTACTCTTTTTTTAAGTCTCCGGACACTCGGAGTTAAGTCATCCATAAGGTGGTGTGCCAATATGTTTGGGTGTAGCTGCAGTCTATCTTTATATGCCTTGGCTCTTGCTGTTATTTCTTCCTTCACTGTTTTGATCTCAAGGTCGTGGTGTAGTCTTTCATTAGTGACATACCATATGAATATAAAATGAAAGTTTTCCAAGTAAAGTCTTTAAAAATTCCTTTGTTTTAGCTTCTGGTGGGGCTGCTTTTTGTCGTCATTGGCGGCATGGACCTGAATGACCTCGATGAGCAGCCCTCGGCTGTGATCCTCAATGACGTCATCGTCATATTCATTTTCGTAATTTCAGTCATCAATATCGTTATTTCAGCATTTGGCATTGAGTACTCGAACAGCCCTTTAGTGTTAGAACGTCTGAAATACATAAATAGCGAGTATTTGAGGGTAGGCAATGTTACAGGGTCTTAGAAAATAGTCATATTAGCTTAGCTTTAAGATGTAGCTCGTGAAAAGTGCTGTGAATATTATGATAATTATTTAGTGGTATACCTACAGTTACAGAAATAATAAGTACAACGGTATCGTGATCAAAACTCGCTCTCGCGTAGCAAAACGGAATATTTAATTTAGTAATTGCACTTACCTTGACTTGATTTCTATTTACATGTAATAAAGTTTAATTGTCATGGGTTTTGTTTAGCTTTTCATCAACTTCTAAAAAGTGCTGCATTTCACAGAATCTGGGGGCTGACATCATTGCATTTTGTGCTTAATAATAGCAGCTTGATACTAATTACCATAAGTCATTCAAACTCTACTAGCTTACACAGCCAGTTGCATATACTATAGTTTATGTAAGAATGTTACACTAAAAGTACATAAGCTTACTTTTACTTTATTCTGAGAATACTTCATATTAAAAAAGACAGTAGAGGTACATTTAAAACTATTTCAAAGTGAAATAATGATGCTTATTATGAAACAACCAGAATAAATAATTTAACTTATAATTTACTGCATTTGAAATATTCGATCCGTATTACTTAGCACCTCATTAAGTATAATTAAATACCTATTAAGTACTTACCTACTCATTATGTTTTGTTGTACTATTGCAAGCAGTTATGAAAGTGTCCTAATGATATCATACCGTCACTCTAAATATCGACTCTACCTATTTGTTTTATGATTTTCCGTTTTATTGTTCGTTTCAGCCGAATTATTTTAGACGTCCACTGCTGGACAAAGGCATCCCCCAAGGATTTCCACAAAGACCGGTCCTGAGTCGCCCACATCCATGCACCTCCCAGACCTTAACCAGATCGTCGGTCCACCTAGTGCCCTGGCCTGCCCTTCTATTCTTCCGGCTCGTGGTCGCCACTCGAGAACTTTTCTGTGCCAGCGGCCATCAGCTCTGTGAGCTAGCTTATTGTAAACTAAGTACATTAAAAACTACGGAACCCTAAATTATAAACTGTCATTCTCTACAGGCGAGCGCGGGTGTCTTGGCGATCGTGATGACGTTTTTGGACGTGGACAGGAGTGAGACTGAAAAGAAGATATCTCTCTGGCTCTACCACACCTCAGTCGGTCTCATGACCTGCGTGGTCTTTTGTGACGTCATCAAAATGACGTTCGGTCTTGACCCCGCGCTCTCTGAAAAAGATTTGTTGAACAACATCACGTCTAATTTTTATGATTGGTTCGTCAAGTCGAATAAGCCAAATTAGGCGTAGAATAGTTTCCATTTCAAAAAATTTAGTGCCATTTAATTTATAATAAATACCTACCTAAATGTTACGGTAGATTTTTGACAGCCTAATTAACTTAACTTCATTTTAATTATAGTAACGTACAGTTCACTAGGATTTATGAATTAGTATAGTAGGTATAATAAATTATAAAAAGGTTTCAACACATCAATCATTATTAAACACCTAAATCAGATTTTATTTAACTTAATTTCAATTATTTTGTGTTTCCTTGATTATTTTTTCGTGTTTTTGTTTTTTTTTTATTTATGATTGTTTTTCTGTTTGTTTTTGTTTTTTTTTATTTACTTTTATTTTTGTTTCACTGTAGGTTGTCTCCGCGATAGTCGCTCTGGTGCTGAGCAGCATCTTTAACATTAACCATCAGCCTGACCATCGCAAAGCAGAGATCCTGAACAACACGAGTCTGGCCTTCAAAGTGATGAGCATCACTCTTAACATCATCATCAGCATCTTGTACTCTATTCAAATCGACAGCTTTGTCATTGCCAGAGCTGAGGAAGGGTTTTGATTAGTTTTTTATTTTTTTTTGTTTTGTTCTTTTTATTTTATTTAGATGGTTTTTTTATGTTTACTTGTTTTTCGTTCACTCAAAAAGCTCTACGTATAATGTGCTGAGCCAGCCGAAAGGTGATGATATTATGAAAGCAGGTTTATCTAAGTACATAATACTAGATAGATGTAGGTACTATTAGATATTATAGTTAATAATACCTACCTACTTATACACTATACGTAACTAGTTTATGTTTAATAGTGATACATTGTAAAGAATCTCTTTTTATTTAATGATACCTAGAATGATGAAATAAAGTGATAAAGCGAGTAGAGCGGACTATTTAAGTACTTATTCATCACTTGCACTTCACACTATCTTTAGTAACATAAATATTCGTGTTAATCTATAATTTTAAGTACCTACAATAATATTGTAATAAAATAAAATATTTTACACTCTCTCTTTCTTTCTTTTTATTTATAAATGGTATGTTAAACCTACCCATGAAATGTTGTGATTAGATATTGTCTTAAAGACGTGGTGTGGTGGTGCGTGGAGGGCACGGCAACGGTTGTCTTTTAAAGAAGACCGTGGCGCTGAAAAGGTTAACATAAAAAAAAACTTAAACCTAAAAAGATATTTTACCACAACCAATCACAATATTTTAGTGACTTGTCTTTGAATATTTACACTGTAATCAGCTTTTTATTAATTATACGTATAATTTTATTCTTTCCAAAAAAACGTATAGTTGAGGTCAGCGGCGATGGAAAATCAAAACGCAAATGACATTCGGGCGGACGGGCATGGTGTCACTGTCAGTCAACCAACTGTCAAAATAATGTCAGTGACCCAATTTGTTGCGAATCGATTTGTCGAACTTTTTAACTTTTTGCTGTGTAAATCAATAAACTTTTAACATTGATATATAGTAGGCAACTCTAACAGCCAATCCTGCTTACACATATAACAATACGTCACATAATAGATTGTCTTAGCGTAGCGTTCGGCGACAAAAAATAAAGTGATAGGTATTCGAGGTTAACCGCGGCGCGAAGATAACGAGTTTGCGCCAAGCCGCCCTCGATATTGAATCAGTTGGGTCCGAAAAGTGACAGGAGCAAGACGTAATAATGGCCAGCGGAAGGATCGTAGTGTATGGAGGCCGTGGAGCGCTTGGAGCAGCTTGCGTTAACCACTTCAAATCTGCCAACTGGTGGGTGGCGAGCGTCGATTTGAACCCCAACGACAGCGCGGATGTTAACATCACCGTGCCCAAGGATGCTTCGTGGGTCCAGCAAGAGGAATACGTAGTGAACGAGCTCGGCGCCGCGTTGCAAGGTCAGAAAGTGAATGCTGTGATTTGCGTGGCCGGTGGCTGGGCCGGCGGCAACGCTGCCAAGGATCTGAGCAAACAGACTGACTTGATGTGGCGCCAGTCAGTATGGAGCTCCACCATTTCGACTACAGTCGCTGCCAAATACTTAACCCCTGGAGGCCTCTTAGCTTTAACTGGCGCTAAGGCTGCCTTAGAAGGAACGCCCGGTATGATCGGATACGGTCTAGCCAAAGGAGCTGTGCACCAACTCACAAAATCTCTTGGTGCTAAAGATTCTGGTCTTCCTGAGAACTCACTGGCCGTTGCCATCTTGCCAGTTACACTGGACACAGAGATGAACAGAAAATGGATGCCAAAAGCTGATTTCAGTTCGTGGACACCTCTGCCCTTCGTGGCTCACCTGTTCGACAAGTGGATCAAGGGTGAAGAGCGGCCCCCAAGTGGTAGCTTGGTTGCCCTCGTCACAAAAGACAATGTCACCGATCTGATTGTCCAATAAATCTTGCCAAACTAGAATATTGATGTGATTGCATACTTAAAAAGTAATATTATGAAACAAAGTAATAATATTGTGTTGCACAATAATGAAATTATTGTATTTATATGAAGCATTTTCTTTTATGCTTTTAATGTTAGATTGTTAAGTATATTTTCAGACAATAAGGGAACAAATCTCATAGTTTTGATGTGTATGTGTGTACTGAGTCTGTCTATATCTTTAAATGTGATGCAAAATATAAACTTTGATGTGATATATCCAGAAAAATATTTAATAATAAATGTTGTGATCTGATCTGGCTTTTTTTTTTAATTTATACAATCATGAGACTAATTCAAAGCAAATGAGTCTGATAATGAAGGTCAACCACTATAAAGGCATTGTTGATAATTGTGTGAACCTCAAGATAAAATTTAATGTTCTTGCCCATTTAAGTATGATGTAAAATTGTATTTGATAACTTTAACATGCATTTCATTTATTAATTTATTGAATACTGATTTGATAGGTATTTATTTATAATGTTTCCTATATATTCCATTTATTTGGTAAAGGTGTTAAAAATATAAGTAACATTTAGACAACACATTAAAATTAGCTTTTAATATTCAGCATAGGTACTTACTAATTTTGTAAAATTCCCCCAAACCCAATAGCCTGAACTGAATCATTTGATGACGTAAATGCAGCAAAAGTCCCAAATGTAACTTGTTGACTGTTTTATAAATTAGTTTCCTTATTACGCGTCATTTTGGCGCGTTATTTGAATGGATGGTGATACTAAAAATTAATTCGTCAGTACATTTTACATTGTTAATACTATTTATTATTTTTTTCCTGTCAAAATTCAGTTGTTTGATTATGTTTCAATGCCGGCGAATGCACCAAGCCGTCACGGAGTTTCACGCGATGGTTGTTTAGAACTTGACCTCTTTAGCTACATATTTAACTTTGCACCAACCAGCCGATTATATTTTAAAATTGTTCTTGTAATCAGAAGCAGGCGGAGTTTCTGATTATTTCTGCATTTGTGTTCAAAATTAACATTAATAGTGTTTTTATAGATTTTGATCTGTAGCCGGTTTAATGACGAGGTCCACAGCTTTTTAATTACGTCCGCCCAATAATATTTATCTAATCTATTTAAATAATCGATATTTGAGCATAAACTTAATCAAGCAAAAGTTAAAATAGAAGGAAAGGATCCTTCGATGGCCCCTAATTTTATCAATATGGGCTAGTAAATTTTCCGCTAAATCTAGACTGGTGGGGTTTAATTAAATCTTCGTGTAACTTTCAATAGGCTAAGTATAGGATCTTGAGTGTAGAACGTGCCTTTTGGAAAGGGTCGTGAGGTTTTTCCTTCCTGTAGAATTAATAAGGAACGACGAATACGATGCCTACTTATAAAGTAGCTAACAACGCTGGAAGATTAAAGGTTGAATATTCGAGATTGAGGAAGGCTATATTCAATTGTTAATTATGGCTCTAAGTACGAGTAGATCTACTTATGTGTCGAATACCTCTCACCTCTCGTACCCATCATTGCTGTTAATGTGAAGTAATCTTTGGTAGAGATACTACACCCTCTATATACTCTAAAACACCTGCTTAGCCGTTAATTTCTTAAGCCGAACCAGGGAAGGTTAAGCAAAATTAATACCAAAAATAAAGTGATAAGGTAAAGATAGGCATCATGGGGAGTCTCATGAGCAGCAATAAAGTAACGTCGTATACAATCATAGAAAATATCAAATTAAATGAGATGATGCGTGTAACTCCTAATAAATTACCTAGGTTTTCTGTTTGCCTTTCACCGTTCTGTAACTGTTACAATTTTTCTCAATGATGTAGTAGATAACATTCGCTTAATAAAATTAACATTATTCGTTACTGGTTTGTGAATGGTTTAACTTTATCGGTTGTCACGTAACTAGAATGAGAGTGACAACGAACCACTTTCACTTTCAGCTAGCCGTTTGGAAAGTGGAGTAAAAGCCGCCATACTTATAAAATTCCTTTAAGAAATATTTGTAATTGTTTTAAATTTAATTTTTTTAATAAATTTATCATAAATATTTTGTTCTAAATACGATAATTATTTCAGGTTGCATGTCCTAGAGTTTCAGTTTTATCTGTAACGGTCGAGTTTCATGGATCTGTAATTGAAACCTTCAGTGGAATAGATGATGCAATATATTTATTTAATGGCTTAGTTTCAAGAGGCTAACAAGGGAAATCTTTTAGTAGTATTCAAGTGTAGACTAACACCTTACTAAATGTAGGGTAGTCGGTTTAAGAAAAAGAAAATACCTAGTACCTAATTCACTTAATTTAGTCATGGACAAACATATGAAGGTTTCTATTAAGATCGAATGATCAACTTGTAGAATGCGCTGTTTGTTGACTATACGATTTAAAAAAGTAACATCAAATTCAGTTCACCAAATTAATAAACTTCTCCTTACTAAAACAGCTCCGCATTATTTTGATATAGTGTAATAACATAGGAGTGCCACCCATCAGGCGCTGGCTTGGCTATCTATTTGAAGTTCACATAAATATAACTACTTAGTCTTACTTCTGTTATTTGGGATTTTTGCATACTTATTATATTTAATTAAACATTAGAGTAAGTAAGTACTTACATACCAAATAAGTACATAGGCTATGAGGATGCGAAATCCATCATCATGATTTGGAGATTTGTTCGTCAGGTAGTCGAGGGTAAGTAGTTGGTACTCTCAGGCAAAGTGTTTTTTACTCTATATTATTAACAGGGTTTAAATAAAACAACAGTTACTGTAAAAATAGTTCATTGTCATGGCTGACTTACAATCTAAGGAACTTATGATACTATAGAGCTATGAAATTAGTATCAAAGCACGTAAACACATTCTTAGCTATTTATGCTCATTTGTGTAATAAGAAGGAAAAGATATAAATAACTTAATACCTACGCAGTTGTAAACACTTGAGGAAGTATAAATTGACTCTGTCGTTGTTATCAAACTTTTAAAAACATGCCGACTATTAAAAATAATTACAAAGAACAAAAAAATATAATCCACTTGGCTTGGTGAAGTCGAAAAATAAAACAAAGTATTACAATTTAAACGTTAATAATATGACTTCTGGCGTTTTCCTTAAATAATACGGGAGATCTATCTTTTACCGGACATACTCGTATCTCCTTTTAATAACTTTATTATACTCGTAGTATCCATTTGTATGGACGTAGTCGGTGGTACTAACCACTATTTATACCTATAGGCATTTAATCTCAATTAACTCAATAAAATGCGTAGGAAACCCTACGCCTGAATTGAGCGTTATCCACTATCTCCGACACACTATCCTGAAATCACTGTATTTTTTTATAATAATCTGAAATCAGTTACTTTTTGTTAATTTGATATAACGGTTGACTTCTGATTCCTTCACTTAGCTTAAGATTCAGGTTTGGTATTGTAGCGAATTCTTTGTTTGAAACCAAATCTACAATCCTCAGGATAGTCCATCACAGTCTACCGCCCGACGACAGCTCGGACTGTGTTTTTCAGTATATCCGTGACCAGTTCGGTGGTCCTGATTATCTTATACCCTATCTGGTCTATGAATGTGATGGCTGTGGTGTAAGGTCTTGGGATATCGTTGGTCGGCCGCAGTGGGAAACGTGTTGGCATCGCGTCTGAACTCGCGGACACCCACGACGTTTGAGTCGGTCTGAAAATGTTTAGGAATAATGATTAGATTCTAGAATTGATTTAGGGCGTGTATTTACACGATACACGAACACAGAAACTGAATAATGAGCACCCATGCACCTCATGCTCTCCCAAAATGATGAAATCAATATGAATACTTGTAAATAGATAACTGAAATGGATAAACAAATGATGTTTACTAAAGAAAAACATAATACTTATATTATCTATTTGATACTCCAGACTTTAAAGCATAATATAGTAGGTATATAGTATTTACAAAGTATAGGATTTATTAATATTACACGATTGATTGTTTTGGTCGTGCCTATTTTCAGGAATTACTCCGTTCGCATAATTCAGTAATTAATTACAACTCAAATTAAAAATAAGACATTCTGTGGAAAACTCCTTAAAACGTTCTAGTTTCTACAAACTGCTTGAGTGTGATTTAATCTTAAAATAACCAGATAGACCAAGACTTATTTTGTAGTCCAAATCTGAATGAACTATGTCTACTAACCGTAAGGAGTACCTTGCAGGAGTCCCGTGCTGCCCTGCAATGCATTCATGCAACAACCGATGCAAGTAGCGCAAGATGCTCCTGCTACCCAGGGTAAAAAGTTGGTTTAGTCTTCGTGCTACAAGCTATGCTATTCTAGATAAGCATGCGGTTTTGCTATCTACTGGCGTTTTGATATGTTCGTGGTTATTTTGTTTTTGTGTCAACATGTTTTTGTAGTTTTGTAACGTAGAGTTGTTGACATGTGTTTGTGAATTGCAATAGAGCAAATCTAAGTAACATGAGACCTAAATAAATACCTAGCATTAACCAGAAAAATGCAACGTAAATGTAGAGCAAGTTTGTCACTTTCAGTAATGAACCATCTTTAGTAAAACTTGCCTAAATTATTAAGGAAAAAAATATCTTTTAATTGCTCAAAGAATCGGTCGAATAGTTTCGGGACTATTCTCACTTCTCGTTTCCACCACTGCAACTCCTGTGTAGCCAGGATCTACAGCTTGATCGCGAATAAAAACTTAACCTGTGAAGGTCAAGTATGTCCTGGGGGAAAGTTAAACCGTCATTGGACTCGCAAAGAATTCGGTCGAATAGTTTATAGAGAAAACGAATTAGCACTCAGGAAAGTAAAAGATTCTAAAGAGTATGGAACCAAATGTTCAATTCTCGATTATTTCTCCTAGAGTTTTATTTCATCAGCTTATGCTTTCAAAGATATGCGAATCCGTTTCGCATAGCACAAATTCTTGAATAATTGCTGAACAAATTACTTTACGTCAATCATAATGTTCAATAATTATTATTTATTCCAATGTAATCCGATTCCTTATATGGTTTGTAATTGTGATGACGATACAAAAGCCTGGAGCTATTTGCAATTATAATTTATAGTATTATATTTTAAATATCAATAAATACTTCTAAATCATTACATTTTTATCAAGTCAGGAATAATCCATTGATTGATAGCTATTGTAATTCTAATAGCACTTATACACGATTCAGAAACATAATTTTATGTAAATACCCTTTTAATATTTATTGAGAATTATGAACCTTTAAGTCATGTATTACATGCACACATGAGGTTTTAAGCATTGAGTAGGTATGTCGATTATTTTTTATTATCAATTTTTATTTTTAGTTATTGTCATAACAAGTTAGTCAAAGATAATAATCTGACTGTTAAATAATTATTCTTATTAAAGACTTGCGTTAGAATATTAAATAAACATATGTATGTAGGTACATGCAAATTGCAAACCATGCTACATACATTTAAAACATACCACATGCAAAACAAAAATTACCTACAAAATACAGATATCACAGAGTTTAAATAATAAAGAAATAAATAAATATCCTTGGACATTTACACTGCGCTTCTAGTCCCAAACTAAGCAAAGCTTGTACTATGTTTTTGTAAATACTTACTTATTATACATATAAAACACCCAGTCCAATACAAACAAATATGTTCATGCACACAAATGTTTGTACAGTGCGGGAATCGAACCCGCTACCTCCGGAATAGTAGTCCGTTTCGAACCACTACACCAAACGGCCGACAAAGACAAAAGTTTGTAAGTTATAATTTCAGTAAACTAAAAGTATTGTAAGTACCTATGTGATTATGGAGTAGATAAAGTATTTGGTAGTATGAGTTGTGAGGAATTTCTATTATGAATAAATTAATGATTATGAGTTATCAGGTAGTCAACAGGGCGCAAGGAAAAGCTCTTTGAAAAGACTCAGCTGAAGTATGATTTTACACTCAAGAAATGATTCAACGCTGTGATTGGTCTCATTTGCATTATTTAAATTCAAGTACCTACTCACAGGCTTCACTCATGATATTAAATTCAAATTCAAATTTTTTATTGCATATTATTACGAGTCTTAAATCGAAAAAGATTAAGCTCCGTTTTGAATTCACTGTTTTGACTATCTTGAACTTGCCCCTGACACCCTTTTGGTAAGTATGATGTGTTATTAAGTATGGATAAGTATAGTAGTTTTAGTGTGAGAGTAAATAGATAGCGCACGCAAACTTAAAGACAAAATTAGAATTTAATAATAATATTATATGTACTCAAAGATAGAGTTAGTATTCTAATTTTGCCTTTAAAATTATAAGTAGGTACATTTATAAAATAAAATAATATAGGTAATCATGATATGGGTTATCTTTAAGTAAATACTCAATAAGTACGTAGGTATGTATACGAAATAGTCAATATTCAAATAAAAGTAGGTACATACATAATTTTAGATACTTCCTGTAGAACATTCACAATGCATTCAAAACATTTATAAGGAAATTCGAAAAATACCTTTCTTAGAAATAGTACGTTGTTTCTCTAATAAGGAAGCCTAAGAGGATTTCTCTCTCGACTTTTATTCTCCATAACCTGAATAAAATTGACAAAATAAAATTATTACTTCATTTAGGACCTTATAGGTGTTCTTCTTTGAGTGACAGCCTCGGACACTTTTGAAAGATAGATAACCCTGATCATGACTTCTGAATTGACTAACTACTGCTTCAAATTATTACTAGGAAGCTTTAGTAAGTGATAATAGTGCTATTTCTAAAGATTTTTTGAAAACCATTAAAATACAATGATAATATCTTACACAGTAGCTCCAGGTTACGTTAAGTAAAATCTAAAGAAATAGCTCTGTAAGGAAAGACGCAGTCATGATTTTTGTATAGATATTTTCAGCACCATTTATATTAGGCGTAATCTGTGAATACTTAGGTAATTGGAAATTCTACAAAAGCATGTTTACCTTCATTTCAAGCATCATCAGAATAAAATTTTAATACAATACAAGCAACTAATCCACAAAAATCGTGATTGCGTCCAAATGAGGGTTTTCGCGATTGAAAAATCCGCCAGATGGCAATACGTAGACGGGAGGTCCAAATGCTGCATGATTGGTTATTTTTGACATGACATTGACAGATATGTCAAAATCCACCAATCATGCAGCATTTGGACCTCCCGTCTACGTATTGCCACCTGGCGGATTTTTCAATCGCGAAAACCCTCATTCAAACTCTACCATTGAACACCAACTAACTACGATGGCTACGAAAAATACGTCTATACAAGGCAACTGCCAGTCAAATTATGTCCGTTCATTCACCTTGGCGGCGGCGGGGGTGGGGGGCGCGCGGTGGTGGGGGAAAGCGGCGGCCGCGCGGTGGAGGGGCGGGGGGTGAGGGCGGCGGAGGAGGGGCTCCCCATCATCAGCTCACCGTCATCTCCAAACCTGGAATTGAAAACAGCTTTGGTTAATATCGTCAATACCATGCATCAGGTGAGAGGCCAAGAGCTTCTTCGTTGTGTGAGTAAAAAGGAAAAATGTTATCGTTATTAAAATGAAGATAAGGAACAAGAAAATGAAGATAGATCTATTTATTTCATCACATAAAAGGAGGATGATGCGTGCTTCTGTGCGTGCAATGGGCTATAAAAAGGATTTTCTAATGACTGCAAAATGCAATCTTAATTGAAAACGACCGTCTCTAGGTAAAATAACATTCAATCGATGACACGTGATTTATTCAACCTGTCGCAAAAAATAGATAAATAAGACCAAATAAATTATTTTATCTATCCTAAGACATTACCTGTGTAGACAAAAAAGTTAACGTAGAAAAAAAATCGTCGTTCTTTAATCTCGAGTCCATATTTGTATGGATGTAATCATTTTTCAATACATATTTAAGGCGTGTTCGTTTTATGTTTGATGAATTGCGTTTTTGAATAATACACCTACACACTCGAGAACTTCAAAATTGTATTTGCAATTTTGTTTGTTAATTTTTTTCAAAGTTCTTTACCCTCGAGGCACCTTTTTATTTTTGATTAGTACCGGTTTCAAAAATTTGAAAGTCAATGGCCTTAAAAAATCGCAGGCTTTATTTTGGTGTTGATTCTTTGACAGTCAGTTTATTAAGGATATAAAATTTAAATAACAAAAACAAACTTTACACTCGTAATAGTAAATGAGGTATCAATGTTCATAACATGACATTGTAAGACAGGATAGATTTATTTATTTATTTAATTAGGACAACCAACAAGACAGACACAATTCAAGCAAAGGACATTTAATAATAATAATAATAATTTGTATTGTAAAAACAGAAAAATCTATATTTACTTCCATTAAAATATTCCTTATGAACTTATATCGCCACACAAAGACACGAAGCTTTATACGAGTGTACAGTGGCGGACTTAATGTCAGGTGGCATTATCTGCCAGTCAACCACAGGTCGAGTAGAGAGATGTGTGTTCATGACAAAGGTGACTGAGTTTCTTCCGCCACTTCTTCTCAGCACCAGCCAATAATGTTGTCCCAAAGTGGTGGTAGGGCAAGCTATATTTGGGACGTGTATAAGTGCCCAGGAAAGGGCCTATGTACTATCGGCAACAGTGTTAGCTGCCCATTGCCAGTCATGTCATCTCGTTCTATCGCAAAGAATCACCATTTGATGCAAAAACGGAAATGGATAGTTATAGATAGGACAGTATGGCCGTATGTACTGATTAAACTATTTGAATTTGATAATAATGGATTCAAAATTATACAAAATGCGCCAAGTGTTCACTGAAGCGTTGATGTCTTTTGGATGGCAGACAAATTGTCACACAAACTTGTGGTTTTGCAATACGCAGGTGTTTAACTATGACATGTTTAAATTCACTGTAGATAATGATAATAACAATATGACTTCATAAATGATGATAGCTGGTAAGATTTTTTGTGCTGTATTTTTTTGATGTTTTTTTGGAGCGATTTATCTTATTACTTTTTGATGAAGACTTTGCAACTGTTGTTTTAATTACCAGCCTATTAAAATGTGTCTCATTAATTTGACTTATTTCTTTTGAATTTTGAAAAGTTACTGGCGATTGCAAAATTAGCCTATAGTGAAATGTTGTAAAAGAAAAAAAAAATTGATTTCTTTTCGCACGAATTTAGAAGGTGATAGCTAAATGAGTCTATAAATACTTATGCCAACACCATGTAATAATATTTAATGTTGCAAACCATTACTTACGCCATTATACGAATTAAGTTATTATACGAACGCCATAAACTGGCCAACAACTTAGTGGACATAATTGGAGCAAAAAGTTGCTAGTTTCATTGTGCTATTAAATTAAATAATCCACTATAAATTGATTCTAAATGTAGGATACACATAAATAATATTCTTAAATCAATAAAGATATCCAATAAATACTTTTCTTTCTTTCTTACTTTCTTATTCTGTTCTTATTCTGTTTTATTATCCATAAGTAATAAAACATTGCTTTATTAAATTACGCTTGCATGCTTCGTAAATCAAAACGAATTAATATACATACCTAACATGCGCAATTAGATTATTAAAATGCTATTAAAAATTAATTATGTATGTATGTTATTAAAACAATTAATACCTATAGTATTAAAATGATTAATCTTACTTGCATACGTTAACTATTTCTCAGTAGTAAAAAGGTTGTACATGTGTTTTAATTTTATATCTTTTTTATAGAAGACTACATGACAGTTTATCTTCTTTAGCGTTAATAAACATGTCGCCACTTCATCACACTTTGTGTTATGACCCGCCTGTCGGACAAGACTCAATTAAAGTTAAAGTAGACATAAGGTGACAAGTAGTTGGTAAAGTTCCATTTATTTAAAGTGACAAAAACGGTATAAAAAACCTGAAGTGGTTTTGTGGCTGTTTCTACTTCCTATTCAATTTCAGACTGTGTCTTTATCGTATTCCTTCATACTAATAATATAATCTGTCAGTCTGTTACTATTGATCTTTCATATAAACCACGACGAAATGTACGAATTGTGTAGATTACACTAAGCAAATGTATGCTGAAGGGCATGAAATAGGGGATAATCAACTACCCCTTACCCTCATACCATGTTTTAGGCAAATAAAAATTTCTTATATCTACCTAAAAGTACGAGTATTTGTCGCAGAATCAACATTTTTGCCAGCCGCGGGCAATAATTTAAAACTTAGTTCATACAATATGGCAAATGTTTAACATCAATGCCTTAAATGTTCATACAAATACCAAAATACAGTATTTTAAGACGCAAAAGTCATATTCAAGGATGCATAAGCTATTTGGAAGAGAATGCACTAAATAATTATCTAGTATTTTAGTACGAAAGCTGCATTCAAGGATATTAGAAGCAATTTGTAAGAGAATGCACTAACAATTGACCTTTCACATAAGATTAAATTTTCTACAGACATGCAACGGCGATAGGCATGGGAATACTACTGCATTGTTCCAAATGCGTTTACGCAAGAATAGCGCTAATTGGAGAGACGTTAGACGGTCGATTTTTCATAGAATTGACAGTTTTAAACGGTTTTCCTTGAAAAGTCAGTTTTTTATGTGACGTCCAGCACGAGACAATTACGAGTATACAGTGATACCATTATCAATCATACATAACAATAAAGTAATTACTCGTAGCATAGGAGTTAAGGATACGGATTATTTGTTTTTTCTATTCTTAGACGATTATAAAACTAAGTTTGCTACATTAAAGTATTTCCATAATTTGCCATAAGTTTACTATGTATGTTTAGATAGGCATGTCGACCAGTATTTATAATTCTTATGGTAAATACTTAGAGACTTAATTGTAGAGCTAGCGATAAATGAATTGATTTCTTTTACAATAAAATTGCTTTAATCTTCTTTAACTTCTTTGATCGTCAGAAGTCCTTAGCTACAAAGAACTTGCAGAAGTGAATCGATGCCTACAAAAAGTTACGTATTATCTAAGGTCTAAGGTAAGTAAGTAATTAAATAATTATCTATTTCACCATGAGCATTCCCCATTTTATTCGATGAAATTAGTGTTAATAGCGATATTACATCGTATCTAAAAGGTGTTTCGTGTTGATGGGTGTCGGACACGGTTAAGTAATCTTTTGTAATGTAACCTAAAGCAAAAAATACCATTAAGTTAGTAAACTATCACCCACATAACATTCTTTGGACATTTAATTCAAATTTACAGTGATTGACAAGCATGAAATGATTTAAATAGGATAGTGAGCTCAAATTGGTTAAGTGAGACTGTAATTTCAGCCTAAGGTGATCTGAGTATCCGATTTGTCCGTACTCGTTTTTATAAGAAGATAATAAATTTTATCAGTAATATGTATACCTACTTCGAAATGCTCCAAAACGAGAGGTAGGAATAGTCTAATTGTTGTAAAAGTACAAAAGTAAAAGTACAGCCTCGTAAGCCTAAGAAAACCGTGAGCTAGAAGCCTATGAGTCGTAAGATAAAAAGTATGTATACTAAGTAAGGGATAAAAATGTCCCGCAAGACCTACTTATCGGCAAAATGTCAAACGAAGCTCGCTTATGTAGGTACCAATTTTCAACACACTTGCTAGTAAATTGACTCTATTGTGATCGGCTAGTGCATCGTATGATGGATGATTAGCCGATTGCAACCAAAATGGCGGCAAAAACCTAATGCATGTGAAATGAAGATGCGCGTGTTGAAATGTGTTTGCAATTCAGGCGTTTAGTACAATGCTGCGGGGCATTAAATCCATTCTGCCATAATTAACTTGCAATCGATCACCTCGTATCATATAAAACGTTCTAAAAGCCTTGTTATATAAAGGTCGGCAGCTTTATCGTGAATACATGTAAGTATAATACTATAATGTATATTTTTAGCGAAAACGCAGACTTAAAGACATAATTACGACGCTTTAGAGGCCAATCTTGAAACTCTGAAGGTGGTTTAATCGCAAACTTTTCCGTAATAAATGTTATTAGTTACTTATTGTTTTTTATCATCAGATTCGTATTTCAATCTTTTATATCAACAATCAACATGTATTACTTATGTATAAAGCTTTTATAACATTGTTAATTGACAAGTGGTTTTTTTTGTGTGGTTAAAGTTGATAGAGTCGAAATTTTTATAGAATATAAATATAAATTTCTTATTTTAGTCTTTTTCTTCTAGACTCTTCTAGAATTATTAGAATCCTGTATAATACAGAATGGAGGATAGCACAGTTTAAGGTAACTAGGTACCTAGACTTTATTGCTCTTTAATACAAATCTTATGCCTTAAGCGACTTTTCAAAAATACAAAATGTTTGTTAACCCTTCAATGCTATGTGCATCTATTGAATTCGTTTCATTTAACCATAACACCGCTTAACCTGTGTTTTGTAACGCTAACCGATTATCGACACGATCTAAGTATTCGGTCGCACGCAAATGTATGAATGCATAACTACTCGTACAATCAAATGATGTAATGACCACTGCAGGTCGAATGATGACTGAGATTTACACCCGTATTCACAAACATTACTATTAGGTATCACAGTGCGCGTGGACGCACAGGGTCCCAAAAACCTATAAATAAATTAAATAAATAAAGTCCTTTAGACAATACTTTCAGCGGAGTGACACACACGAACCAATCACAGAGCTCTATTCAACGCTGCGTTGCTGCTTCATTTAAGTACAAGCACCGTTCGTGAATACATAGGCTTTACTAATGCGATAACTAAGAATGAATCTACTCTCAGGAATAAATATTAATAAATTATTGGCTAGTATTGAGTCTTAATCTAGTTCAAAACTCATGTACAACTACTTTTAAATTACTATATTTATGATAATGTCTAACCAGCCAATATAAACTATGTTGCTATGTTATGATTTCCTTAAGTTTTTCTATCATTTATCCAATGTACTTATTAAATGTTATTGTAACAAGTAAATTCTAGTTTTCCTGCGGCAACGCTTGCATACCTATTATATGTATGTAAGGAGTATCTAATATACCAACTCTACAATCTAAGGACGCATTCACATATAAATAATTTTACGTATATTAGTATACACTTCATAGTATAAATACTCGTAAATACGTCTCTTAATGCGTTTTATCAATTTTCCCTCCATAATATGCAAAGTAAGTTGGTAATGTTGCAGATTCGAGTTTTGCAAATGTTCGCTGCGCTGAATTTGCATGGAAATATACGGGTCTTCTAAAAAATTAAGATTGTTGTGATAAAGCTCTATTTTAGGATATGCACCAAGAGAACCAGAGCCATTAGCATTAATGATATCAAGATGCACATCTGATTCTAATAATATCAAAAAGTTGTTTTGTTTGCTTATAAATTTTAGAGTGAATCTGTAAATAATAATATTATTATAACGTCGTATGTTGTCAATTTTACAACAACAACTTGGAATATATTGAAATAGAACTTTTATGCGACTCGATTATGTACTTATTTTCATGAGGTGCAAAAACATAACACATATTATTTTGAAAAATTAACAATTAAGTTGGAAATAGCAAAAACAACAACCGGGAAGGAGCCGACCAATAGTCAAAATTCAAAGTCAAAAATATTTTATTAAAAAGAAACAACAAAAACAGTGCTTACAAATCGTCAAATATTAAAAAAAAGACTAATAAAAGAAACTTAGTTTTCTCTTAAGGAGTCCTTGCTGTCATACTCTTTTTGCCCTACCAGTGAAATGTCATAAACCCTTAAAAGGGATCTTTATGAAGACAATAGTGACTGAGTTTCTTGCGCTGCTTCTTCTCAGCACTGGCCCATTTATTATCCCGAAGCAGTGGCAAGGTTAATACTGGGACGTGTAAAAGTGTTTTTTAAAAGCCTATTATGCAAAATAAATGAGTTTTATGAGTTTTTTTTAACCAGCTTACCTATTTAAAATGACGGGTTTAGGCGATGTAGAGATAGGCTCTACTGGTGGAGGCGGCGGCGTGGAGGGCGGCGCCGCCGGCAACATGGGAGGAACCGGCGGGAGTGGCGGGATGGACGACGGACCGGCGGCGTCGTTGCCGTCTGCTGCAATGTGAGAATGGTTCCGTTGTAGTCATTTTAATACAATATTTCCCTAATTTCAGGCTAGGTTAATTGGTGTGAAAGCTACAAAAAGTTATACAATTCAACAAATAGCGCATAGTTAATTTTTGAAGCCACGAGTGGACCCATCCGGGGAACGTGGGTTCGGTCCCCGCCGCCGCTCGACTATTGTGGTGAGCTCACTTGTGACACAAGCATAATAATATTTAGCTTTGTACGAGGGGCTAACGGGATTACGAGAGTATTAGTAATTTGTAGTGAAATAACAAATTACTAATAATCTTTGAAAAAAAAAGGTTATGGTCGTTTAACGCAGTTTCGCTCGTGTGGATTACAGCAAAAGATATACCTACTAATTATACATAACTTAAGTGCTACTCTGCTGTAATGTGTTTGTAAAGCTTCATCAAAATCCATCCAGTACTTAGGAGTAACAAACATCCCTCCATCTATTGTTGCGAACTTTCTCGTTTATCACATTAGTGTAAATTGCGGACTGGAAAGTTGGCGTCGACACGTGCAGTTGCGCGTGCGGCTTCGTTTCTTCTTAGGTCATATCGCACGGCCGAGGTTAATGCCCCTAAAGAGAAATTTTCGCGAAAATTCAATGAATAATGGGTTGCCTTCTTTTCTAAAGTACCGTGTTGCTTAAGTGATCAAACAAACACTATTTTTTTCTTTTCACCAGCACTATTACATTAACATCTCTTTTCTAACTGGGTTACTCATATTTCGAGTTACAAAGGGAACCCTAGAACTTCTAAGGGAATAACTATTTATCATCGATTTTAACTCAACTAAGTCTTGTTGAGTTACACCAAATTAAAAAATCCGGTTTTCAGGTCTTAGGGTAAGTGTCTTTTTGAATAAAATTGTGTCTTGAAGTTACTCAATAATTGGCGCTTATCAAATTATATTCGTAATGGGATTGGAGATTTCCTTCAATAAGTCAATAACCATAAAAAATAACTACTTACGAGGTTTTTATTCGTCACCGACGTTTGAATACGAGCATATGAGTAACTGTTAACGAGGAGTTGATCATGAACTTGTAAACCATAAACGCGAAGGTTGTCACAAACATTAGCAAAAACTTGTTATGTAGTTTTTCTAATGAGTTTTAAAGAGCGTAACCAACATTATGAAAAGATGTACCGTGTTACTCAGCTGTGAGACACAGACGGACAATTATCTTTGGTATTGTTTGTGACTGTGAGTACTATAGTGGGTATTGTATGTTCAATGCGTTTCATTTTCGTTTACACCTGCTAGTTGCCCGTGAACCATCTTCCGTGACTGGATAAGCTACTTACTCGTCCTCAATGGCACGGTCCACATTGTACTATACACTATTCCGTGATCTAATAATACCTGGTAGTATGTTAAATTGGTTCAACAATCGCGCCAATTACAAAACCTAAACAGAGCATGTAAAGTCAACAGAACGTCAGATTGTACACTTTTGTACACTTTGTTTCATTACCAAATCTTTTCTGTCACGCTACATATAAAATCCCGCAATATTTATTTTAACCAGGCAGACTGCAGAGCTTTATGAAGCTTCAAGAAATTAATTGTAAAAATTCAACTAAGTAAAACGTAGTAGAGTCACGTTTGAAAAAAGTTGTCACATTGAGTTAAGCACTTAACTGGAAGTTTAGTTCGCAGACTCCGAGAGCTTAGAAAACACTGATCTATACATTTACATCCGTATTCATAAACATTACCTACTATGAGGTCTCACAGTGCGCGTGGACGCAAAATGTCCCAAAAACCTATTCATAGACCATACTTGAGTGGCGGAGTGACACACACGAACCAATCACAGAGCTCTATTTAACGCTGTGTGTTATACTTCGCATAGCATTGCTGCTTCACTTAAGCAAGCATCGTTTGTGAATTATCATCATTATCATCTCAGCCATAGGACGTCCACTGCTGAACATAGGCCTCCCCCAATGCTTTGTTGTATGTTGCCCGGTCGGTATAGCGGCCGTTTGTGAATGCGGGTGTAAATATCGACTTACCCGAACCAGAAATGGTGTTAAAGCTCTCATTGGCCAGGAACTCTTCGAAGTACCGCGTTAAGTCCCCCGTGGGGTCCCACCGGGAGGACAGCTTGGCCCACTCCTCTGGGAACTCGTATTTCAGCCGCTTGATCACCTTCACAGCTGTCTTCTTCTGCCGCTCGGTGCATCTGATGCACTTTGTTCTGAGAGCTTCTGGCAGTATCCCTGGAAGGAAAACATTTTGTGTGAAAATGCTAGTTTGCGTTGCTGACGATTAAAGGCGCTTCAATTTTTTTCTTTTCAGTAATGCGATCTAACTACATTATTTAAGAAAACTAAACCCACGGAAATGCGTTCACTGTTCAGTTTTATTTTTTTCCAAAACTCTTATAAAACTATAGGTATACTTACCTACATCGCATCCGTTTTAATTAAATATTTACAATTTTCAGTCAAACAAACATTCCCAACTCCCATAGATCCATTAGCAAAAAATCGAAGTATCTTTAGTTTTTTCAAATAGGCTAACTACTGCACAATACTTTTTTTTTCGATTATTGGCTTTGTATAGCTTGTGCAATGTGCGTTGCCAACAAAAATACTTATTAGTCATCAGATGGATAATATTTTAGGATTCACAATTTTCTCATGTCAATTTTATCATTGATTAATTGTTGATATCTCCTTCAATTATGGTTGCGCATTAAAATTAAGCAGGTTGAATTATATCGCAATACCACTTAACAATTTATCAAGATTCATCGACATGTTTGATCGACACAAATAATGAAGCAAATGATCCGCTGTCAATCAAATCCTAAACTACATAACACTTATAAAAACTTTATGGACATAACTACACATAACTAACGAGTACTACATGCTAAAAGTAAATAAAACAAAGTGCGCACGCTCAGTACTAATTGTGGCTATATGATTGGCTGATTATGGTTTTAGTGGAAAACCCAATATGTAACCTTAGGTACTTCAGCAACCACTATAAAAATTCAAGTCAAGTTCATTTTAACCTCAGGTTTTCAGTCTCAATTATACTAGTAGAATTATCCAAGGAGTTTTATTGACTTTATGATAATATTCTGTATCAGGACTATCAGGTTTGAGAGGAAAATTGGGACTTAATTGTTGTCATACATGCTTACAAAATATACAAACAAGAATAGAAACATTCATAAAATTGTAACTGTATTGTAAACATTTTCAATAGATACTCGTAACTAACTACGAATTGATTAATGAGAACACATTGTTAAATTAATTGTGATATTTTAAATGCGTCTTTAAACATTACTAACGAATTCAGTAACCATATTAACAAAATACAAGTGTCAGATATTATACAAACACATAATACCTACTTAGTTCTCTAATAACTTAAGTAGGAAACAATTGAGTGTTATCATCATACTTATTTTGATGATTTTATTTTGAGATAGACGAGGCATGACGATTGCTATCTCAGAGACATCCGTGAGAATTTGACAACTTTGTTTACGTTTCACGCATTATTCATTTGACGATATTTAATGTCCTATTATTGTAATAAATAAAGTTTACATAGAGCCTAATTGATACTCATTTGGTACATTTAAAAAAAAAGATTATTAGCAATTTGTATTCCACAAATTACTAATAGTCCCTTTGACTCCTCGTGGTAAGCTAAATAAGCTTGTGTCACTAGTGGGCTCACCACAATAGTCGAGCGGCGGTGGAATACACTTCACCGTTGGGCTATCGTGGCTATAAGCAATGTCAACCAGCCATTCTACCTATATAACTACTTATTAATAAGATAATTTACATTCTTGTCTCGCAATACGATAATTCTTGTAGTAACAAGCACTAATTGTACCCTAACTTTATTATTTCATAAGAGCAATTCTAAAGATTTTCCTTCCGCAAATATCCAACTAATCGACAGCAGATCAGATTATAAAATTTTGTTGAAAAATCGCTTTTATTACAACTCCACTAGGTGCCACAATATTTAGCTTGATATGCCGTCAGCTGTACCTACATTCTGCGGCGACTGCTTAAGCGTACAATTAAAAAATGTATAATGAGGCGACTCACAAAGCCACTATTATTTTAACGATGTAGTACAGTTGATAAATGTGTCATTTACCTTATTACAGATTAGCTTAATTACGTGAGAGTAATTAGAGTGAGAAGAAACGTAATTGAAGATAATCTTTAGAGTGATGACGGTTGAAGAAGTTTTAATGTTAACGAGTCCGAGACAATGTAGGCTCTACATAGAGAACCTCTGGCCCCTTTATCAAAATTATCTCTATTTGTGTAGACTAATTAAATCAGTTCTTACAAATTGTCACATTCTCTTAAGGAGCCTATACATGTCTCATTCTTTTTTTGCCCTACCAGCGTTTCGAGACAAACATTTGGCAAGTGCTGTTTGATGGGGACTTGACCTATGGGGGAATACAGGCTCATTTCTCCCACCTACTAGAATTCCTAAAATTAATTAGCACCCAGGAAACTCAACCAGTAGGCCTAGGATGCGCGCCGCGATAAGCGTTTATCGATTTTACGCGATAAACCCATACGTTTGTCGTCTAAAATCATCGACGGCTTTTATTACGGCGCGCATCCTACGAACTCACATCGAATAATAATCGGAAAATATAGGAAAAGTCCTAAAAGTAAAATTCTGCTCTAAAAGTCGAATATTTATTAACCTAATAATGGATAGGTACAGTCAAATTTATTGATGTGACTAAAATGAAAATGAAAATTAATTAAACAATGAAAGATACGTTTAATTAAGTATTGTAGCTAGGCCTCTTTTAAGACAAACTAAAGGCTAATTGTTGGAATGAGAATGCATGATGTTATTACTCGCTTAATATTAAAAATCCACATGACAGCAAAAAGGGACATCTCTCATAATGGCTTAATTACATGCACTTACAATTCAACTTGTTGCTTCTTTCTGGATAATTACTCAGAAAGACTTTAACATCCACGTACAGTCAGCGTCAAATAGTTCGTGACACCTTAAGTGGCCAAAACATTGACAATACAACCATATTTTTTTAGGAAAATAGCCTATTATAACAAAGACGTGTTGCGAACTTTTTGGCTACTTTGAGTGTCTCGAACTATACTTACTGGTCATCACAAAAATCGGCCCACCTACGTTTTACTTTTTTTATGGTTATTAAACCAAATAATGATCTCGTCCTCTTTAACAGATGGATAGCGATTAATCCCAACTTAACAGTATCAAAACCATAAAAGTTGGCTCGCGTAACTACCTATTTTTTGAAGAAGTGACTCTGGATCCTTCCAAAGACACATTTTTGGGGTAAAACCTTTCCTTTAATGAAATGAACTTTAGAACTAGGCTTTCAAATGGTGCCAACATTTGTGGGAAGTGGAAATGCATACGTTTGAAAGTGCTTGTCGCGGGAGGGTCGATTTTTGTGATGACCAGTGTATTTGATGCTGACTGTACCTCGGTAATAGACGTACTTTGTAGAGGTATGGTGGTCGCTAGCTATGGGGTAGTGCCTCCTACGGAATCCCACTAAACCACTTCAAAACGGGTTCCAAAGATGATTGCATTTTACTTACCTTGCAATTTAAAGGCAATTACAAGATCTTTACTTAATTTCACATAATCTTCTGCCGACTGTTGTGGCTGTAATTGCCTCACATAGAGATTCGGCTAATAAAATATCTCGATAGTTTTTGTAAAGATATCTATCGACCGTATTCACAAACATTGCTATGAGGTCTCACAGTACGCGTGGACGCACAGGGTGATACACGATCCAATCACAGAGCTCTATTCAACGCTGTGCGTTCAATTTGCTGCTTCACTTAAGCAAGCATGGTTTGTGAATACGGGCGTAAAAGTAGTACACAACAACTCTAGATTAATGTAGGTAGTTTGTAATTTTTGTTCATTTTTCATTTCAAAGATGACACGATGGCTCATTTTGTATGATTGGCAAAACTTTTTTTAAATACGAAGTTATTTGTAGTTAACGATGAATCCGCCATGGTGATTATGTACCATTGATTGGAACATTTTATTTTCAGAACACAACTTTTTATTTTGATTCTGTAGTTTGGAAAAATTAATTCTGAAGGCAACAAATCAAAATTTTATTGTGCAGAACAGCTTTGAAACATCATCAATGACGTTTGAATTAATTTTAAAATAAGTTTGGAAGAAACAGGAAAATATATGGGAAAACGGTCATAAATAACATACCTATTTAAATTAGGTATGTGTAAGGAAACTCCAGAAATGTAAATTGTAGTTAAATGATAAAATAGTATCTATAGGTAGTAGGAGGTAGCCTAGAACTATAGATAAGCTCTAACCTATACTTCGGACTTAATTTTTGTGCCACACATGCCCGAATACAATAAAAAAATAAAAAATATTTGCTTACAGTAATTGGCACCTATTACTTTTATTAATTAGATATCGGTTATTGACACAAAGGTTTACCTATTAAAAATAATACAGCCGCAAATAGTCCAAGCCTATTTTAATTGCATATTTTAATTAAACTTACTTTTCAACCGACTTCAAAAAAGGAGGAGGTTCTCAATTCGACCCGTATGTTTTTTTTTTTTTTTTTTTTTTTTTTTTCTATGTTTGTTACGCGATAACTCCGCCAATTATGAACCGATTTGAACAAATCTTTTTTCGGCATATAGGTAATACCTCAAGGGTGGTCCCATTTAAATTTAATAATAAAAAAAACAACCCCCAAGGGTGGAAAATTGGGGATGAACTTTTTTATACGCAATATCTCCGCCGATTATAAACCAATTTGAACGATTATTTTTTTGTTGAATAGGTATTATCAAAAGGGTGGTTTCATGCGAATTTGAAGAAAATATTTCACCCCCAAGGGTGGAAAATTGGGGATGAACTTTTTTATACGCAATATCTCCGCCGATTATGAACCAATTTTTTTTGGTCTCATTGTACTGCCTACCTTCAGTGGTAACATCAAGGTAATAATTAGTTAACTAAAAAGCAAGAAATAAGTAAAATTTTATAAAAAAAAATAAAACCGACTCCAAAAAACCTACACTAAAACGTAGAAAAATAATTACTAATTACCTACTTATTTATTAGGACGAATTATTAATATTTATGTAGGTACCTATACCATGATTGATACTTTTGGAGTCGGTGCAGGCAAACTTTACATGTTTCATAATCTTGGCACCGACTCCAGAAGTATCAATCATGGTATACCTACATAAATATTAATAATTCGTCCTAATAAATAAGTAGGTAATTAGTAATTATTTTTCTACGTTTTAGTGTAGGTTTTTTGGAGTCGGTTTTATTTTTTTTTATAAAATTTTAATAACCGCACTTAGAGATTGCTTAATCGCAACCGCTATGGGACCTAGTGCTAGGAAAAGAACAATAATATCGATAAAATAACTTACAATTAGTTTATTTATTTATTTATTTATTCATTTGCATTAACATATTCAGCACATACAGATATACATGAAAAAATGAAAATGAAAATGAAAATGAAATTTATTCGTACATTCATACATTGACCCTGTGAGGGTGTAGCAAAGTTACAATCGTTTAAGCAGGCCTACGAATAAATGTTTATTTATTTCATGAATTAAAACCAATTAACAATGCCATGTTATTCCCACAAATTGCATTCTTCTACTTAGCAGTTCTATCAAGCTAAGTTTTGAGAATATTTTTTGCATTTCCTAGTTGTTCTTATTTTATTAAAGGTGGACTTTTATCGTAAAATGGTACCTTATGTTCAAGTCACGCATGGCGATCGCATCAGTAATTTTGTAATGATTTCCGTATTTAAACAAGACTGGCAACTGCAACTTTAGCTACGTTTTGTTTTAAAAAATAAAATTAGTGTTAATTTAAGTCTAAATTAAATAATTTTTATTACGATTTTCTGCTTTAGTTGTTGGATGTTGGCGGACAAAGGTCCTTCTCATTAAAATAATTAATTTGTTTGGTTAATGTTTTGTCCAGTGTTATCAACTTTTTTGACTGTTTTTTTTTAATTCTTTGAATTAAAAACCTTCAGCGGGCAAAGAAGTCAAAAAAGGTCAGTCAGGTATAATTTTTTAGGGTCTCATTTGATTAGTATCGTATTATGTTATTATTTGGTATCATTTAGCAATTAATTATGAAATGCTACCTAATTTACCCAATGATGGTTTATTGCCAACAAATAAGGATAAAACTCAATTTGTATGCTAAACTGCCACTTTGAGATGAATTATCTTGTGTATTTTAACAATAGTTTTAGGAATATTTGCGGAATTATATCCCTGGCCTTAGAGTATTATCACAGAATAATAATGTACCTCAATACGTACATTATGCCTAAAAAATAACAACTAATTACTTAACGAGTTTTTAACATTTGGTTCTTTTAATTAGGATAGACTAACAAATAGTATCAATTTAATTAAAAAACCGGCCTTTGATTTACCCTTTTCATAATTGATCGTGATATTAGATTACGATTGGAATGCCGTGCTGTTAGTGCACATTGATGTCATGATGATGACCAAATAATATGCAGAGAAGTTAATATTGTTGTGGTCGAGTATTTACGGGACCATTCCCAACTTTTTCCACTGCTTCAACTGCTATATTATGTCGTTTCAGCCAAATGATGTCCCCTACTGGACAAAGGCATCCCCCAAAGTTTTCCATTATGAAAGGTCCTGCGCTGCCCGCATCCAGGTTCTTCCCGCGACCTTTACCAGATCGTCGGTCCACCTAGTAGTTACTCTACGGCTTAATCGTTAGAATCCAAAAGCAAAGTCCCGCCCGAGGGAAGTTCAATAGACTGAATTAACAAGTCTAGACTGTAAACTGTTTATAACCATAACAAATAAATAAACTACTATTATGTATGTATTTCAAAACTAGGAAGGTTCTGAAAAAATCAACAACTTAATTGACAGGCGTAATAAATTGCATTATTATAATTTCAAACCTAAAATTCTATATGGGTCCTACTTGAAAAATACTACACTATCTTACGGCGGTGATCTACTCCTCTGTGCATTCAGACGACTCAGGTTCCCATGATAACACAATAGGCTCACCTGCGGTCTAGTGACACACTAGTGAGACACACTGTAGGGTACTTACCAACTCATAGTGTGAATACGACAGTATATGGATATGGATCCAGTATGTAAAGGTTTTGTGGTAGGTTACAGGTAGGTAACAGTTGCAAATCGTTTATTTTCATCATAACATGTTTGGCTGTTTGAATGCACCGCATGTCTACAATACTCTACATCTTGTATCAAATCATATATCTTTTAAAACTGATTTATTTACCTACTGACTCTGGCGAATTTGCATCAACATTCACTATGAACGTCACAACAAGTTTATCAGATTAACTTAGGTAAAATCTTTTCTGATCGGAAAATGCAACTACATTTTTAATGCGACCAACATCACCCTTTTAAATATATATAACAAATAGCAAGAGATTTGTATGAAGAAACTTTAAAAAGTTTGTGTTTCTCTATCTTTGAGATAGAGGTGCTAGTTATAGGTCCTAATTTAGTTTTTTTTTTAGTTTTTGTGCGACAATGACAATGAAAATTTGGCGAATCAAAAACATTACCAGTTGGCTGAAGCCTACTGTCCCATTTTGTAACCCTATATGCCATCTGGTTAGTAACAACGACCGCAAACAGTAATAGGTAATCTAATAATGACAATTAATACATCTTTCACAACTTCACAACACTAATTATAACCTGATTAATGTAGATGAACTAGTTTTTTTTCATTTACTAAACAAAAACTATCAATTAGTCATTTGTTATCCAACTAGATCTGCAATTATCTTTATTGAATGGAAACGCGATGAGTGAAACGTAGGGAAAATGCCTTCACTTCATCGTGATTCCTAAAGTTTTATTAATTTCCTTTTTCTTCCTTCAAAAGGTTGAAGAAAGATGGAAGTCAGTCAGTTTCAGTGGCAATCACAACAGAATTGTTTTTTTTTTTCAATATAACATAGCTAAATTTTGTAATAAAGCGTTGTGGTATGCCTAAGGATACCCATTTGACTATGGATTTCATTTGTATTCGACATCCTATGTTATAATTAATAACTATTTTGAAAATCACTCCCGCGACATAGTGGCGACGTCGTTTGGCAAAAAATTTGTCCTTTTGACGTCAGTAGGTAGGTACTGACTTATTTTTTAGCAACACTAACCGCAAACTGCAAAAGAAATTGTTATTCTTAACGCAGTGCGTTCTTGATGATCGATCATTATGGTATTGACTACGATTCAATCATGATGCGCTCGATCTAATTTGTAATCAGGTGGGTTACTCGTAACACATATTTTATTGAGCTGTTTATTTTATACTATAGGAAATCTTGGAGACTTGTTTTTATGGAATGTTACCTATTCAGAACTGGGCTGAGTCAGAACAGTTAGGCGAACAGTTATTAAACTAGTCTATAGGTGGCAGCAGTTTTAGATAAGAAATCGATTAATTTGGATTGATGGTGTAAAATGCAATCACTTGGCGTGAATATTTTGGTAATGTATAAATAATAATCATAATAAAATTAGTATTAATACAAGCAAATATTTGCAACTAGCGGCCGCCCGCTACTTCGTACGCGTGGATCCCGTTTTACCCCTTTCATCTATCTTACGCGGTTTAGAATTTTACATGCAAATGGTTTTTTCCCGCTAACTCCCGTTCCCGTGGGAATTTTGCAATATCCTGTTGTAACTAAGCTTTAAGTTTACTAAGGTACCTGCATGCCAAATTTCAAGCGTCTAACTTAAGCGGTTTAGATTTTTCATACAAAAGGATTTTCCCGCAAATTCCCGTTCCCGTGGGATACTCCTAAGTATACTATATTAACACGCTCACTGCGAAACCATTTTTCGTAGACTTTCAGCCAGTGCGTATGAGGTCTTTTCGAGTCAATATTGAACTTCTTTACAGTGCGTATTGCTAAAAATACTTTAAATATAGCTCAGAAAAGACAATATTGGCTTGAAACTTTTCTATTATAAACTTAAATAGATGTTTATAATAGAAAAGTTTCAAGCCAATGTTGAAAGTTGAATGTCCAAATAATATTTATTATTATTGTTACGTTTTCTTTATTTTTACTCGAAGTCCCTATGGTCTTCGGTTTTAACCATAACTCACGGGCTCATGCCAAGTGAGTTAAGTTTTCAGAATTGATAGCGGAGTTGGAGTCGTCCTGCATGAACTTTCTGACGATACGACATTATTATTATTATTATTTTAGTTTTTACACTTAAGTGTCTCAGCTTTAAGCCGGTATTTCAGGAATGTACGGGCCTAAGCCAAGTACATTCCCACCCAATACAAATAGTGATTTAAGTCGGTTGGCGAGATTTAAGTGCTTTTTAGACCTCATAACGCAGTGAGCGTGTTAACCTGCCCAGGAGTATGAAGAATAATTGTACCAAGTTTCGTTAAAATCCGTCGAGTAGTTTTTGTTTCTATAAGGAACATACAGACAGACAGACAGACAGACAGACAGACAGACAGACAAAAATTTTACTGATTGCATTTTTGGCATCAGTATCGATAACTAATCACCCCCTGATAGTTATTTTGAAAATATATTGCATGTACAGAATTGACCTCTCTACAGATTTATTATAAGTAAGTATAGATAAATAAAAAGGCTAACACATAAATTATTAGGGTATACAATTATTCTCAACTTACTTTTTCGAAACAAATCAGCTGTATTTATTTCTTTATGAACCTAAACGATGTAGATGTAACATTATCGAAGTATAAGTATAATTAGTATTTCTCTCTCATCCAATGCCTTTGATGCGCCGGCGTCTGAATTATAATTAAGTATTATCGATAATAAGTACTTACTTACTTTATAAATTACAGCTAAATGGTTTGTACTGACTAGTAAGTATAGTCTGACTGATATCATGACTAACGATGATGTAATTTTAAACATTTGCAACTCTTTTATCCATACGACTATACTCAAAAACAAATTCAAGTTGTTTATTGCATGTCACATTATAAATATAGAGCTGCTAAAATAAAGATATGCACAAATATCAGAGAGCGTTAGTATACCTTAATAACAAAACTGAATATAGTTTAGATCGGCCATACTACGAGGAGTACCTACATAGGTATTTAATTTTCGTGCTAACTAATTACTTACCAAGAACTACATAAACTCAATTTTGGAGTCTTTAAGTCGTTATGAGATTTGATTTTTTCTTCTTTGAAAAGTGCCTTTTTTACCCGTAAAAGGGAAACTCTTGAATCAAACTGATAAAAATTCAAGATCAAGACGAAGTTGGAAGCGAGCATTGATCAGTACCTATCCGGAGACGGGGTGTGACGGTGTTTTTAACGGTGTTTTTTTTAGCTTAATAAGAAGAAAATCTGTTCTGTTGTTTGAAGAATCCAGTAGCCAAGTTCAAAACCTAAATACAGGTACAAATTCACATTCACAACAAAGTCAACAATATATTTAATGCAATAGTGGCTAACGAAGGGCACGATACTGGTTCCAGTTGGGAACCAGTCCGAGCTTGCAAAGGCTAACCGGTGCCTTCTAAACCGCTTTATCTAGCTGTTAGCGCATTTAATGCTGAATTTGGCATTGTTACATAATAATTAGGAATGCTAATAGTACTGGCATAAACTGTTAACTTAATGAAGTTATGTATTACCGAAAAAAAAACGTTTGGCTTTATTGGTTTTAATACAATTAAGGCCCGATTCGACCAAACTTTTATCCTAGAATAACTCCTGGTTTAACTGATACATTGACAGTTTCAGTATGGGAAATATGTCAAAACTGACGATTTATTCTGAGATTAATATTTATTGTTTGGTCAAATCCACCCTAAAAAATATAAAACTTCTTCGATGTTTCCCAAAAATAAATAAATAAAATTTTGTTTGTAACCTTCCGCCAAAGGAGACCGGGTTTAATGAGCCCAAATGTAATGGAATGAGCTATGGTCTAAAAAGTTTCATCAAAATCAGTTCAGTGCGGTGCGGAAAGAGTAGAAAATAAACCCCTTTTAATATTCAAAAACATCATCAAAATAAATATTGTACTCATTACCCATACATACCTTAAAAGTCATAAGTACGAGATTAAACAACTTATCTGAAATAATCTGTGGTGTGTATATTTGCATTATTGCACTTAGGCATTGCATATCTAAAACGCATTTCAAGAATCTTTTTGTTACACAAATATTTCAAGCGGCTCAATGAACAGATCAAGGTTAAAAATGTGATTGATTAAACCTACCTAATTCATTGGATGCACTCGCGACCTCTAATCAGGAAGTTTTGAAAGACAATTAATTTTAATTTTATACTTGAATGCATATTTTTATTATTATCAACACCCTTGTTTGTTAAGTGGCTCTTATTGCATCTTTTTAAAGTTCATACTGCCGTTTGGTACACGAGTGCTTTAAAGGTTTCTAAGTTTTCAAAATATGGCAAAGGTTTAGTTTTGACATTCTTAAGTGAATTTAAAATATTGTGATCATCAAAACACTTCCATGTTTCTCATAGCTACATAAACAGTCTTCAAGGAAATTAATGTAAATATTGTAAATATATTACTTCGTCGTCTGTCCTTTCAGTATATTAATTTTTTTTATTAATGAAGGAGCTGGCGTGAAAAAGCACGCGCATTATTTTTCACAAATTAATGTAAAAATAAGTTTATAATTTTTTTTTCGCATGTTATCTTATAACATCACATCAAAACAAGTAAGTAATTTATTATTATTTACATAGGAAATGCAATATCACAGTCGTTACACGGATGCATCGTACTGATCACTTATTATTAGCATGAAGGAAATAATGATTTTAACATGTAGTTTATGCTGTATAATTATGTATTTATACTTTATACAATTGTACATAGTTAGCATCATCTCTGCAACTATTGTATGATGCATAATGAATTTTAATGTAAATACCTATTTAATTGGGCAATAAATAAATAGTTTATGGAGATACTAATGTGTGAAATACGTATGTTGTGCTACATTGTCGTATTTTAATGTATATGAAAATGCTTTTAAATAGCCTAATTAACTCTGAAATTAATTCTGAGAATCTATTTTAGTTTTTAAAACAACTTTTAGCTACAAAAATAAGGCAATAAGCACTGAAGTAAAGATTTGGTTTTATGAAAGGAAATTCCAAAACCGTGATATCACACAAAAAATAACACGAAATACTAAAGTAGAGTTCGCAGGGTCAACTATGTTAAATACGAGTATAGGAATTACTTAAAAATATTATGTTTTTGTTAAAAATATTTTAGTAGTTACAGTTAGTCATAATAATTACCTACACTTAGGACTCCATTGTTCACCGTTAGTAAACATTATTATATTGATCTCGAAATGATTCGGCTTCAGAACCTTCTGAGGGGGGTTCTGGAGTACAGAAGTAATGATTTACCTTCATAATAAATTATCATTTTTTACTTTTCTATTTTTGTATTTATGTTTAGAATGTTTGAATTTTCTATTGTTTTTTTATTGATATTGTTTCTTGACAATATGGCAGTGTTTCGATTTTACTCAACGAGAAAAGTGCTCTTTTGTGCAATATAAAGTTTAGTGAAGTGTTATTGTGAGTTTCATTCAATAGTAGCCCTGCCCTGCTCACTCATAGTCCACAACCATAGTTGACAGGTGACTGAGGGTGACTGAGTTTCTTCCGCCACTTCTTCTCAGCACCAGTCCATATGTTGTCTCGAAGTGGTGGTAGGGCAAGCTATGTATATTTGGGACGTGTATAAGTGCCCTGGAAAGGGCCTATGTACTGAATAAAATATTTGAATTTGAATTCTATACCGCTAGGTACCACCTACCAAGGTATAAGTAAGTATTTGCTTTCCAGGTCGGGTACCGTAAATATACGGGAGGTGGGTAACCTTACTCCAGATTTGGTTAAGTCGATTGATAACGGGCCGTGTCCACCGTGACTCACTAACCAATTGTCACAGCTGACGGTTAGTTAAGTTCTCTTTGATAGCTAACACCAGTTAAAAAGATATCTGGCAATCAAAAATAGGCTCTAAACCAATTTGGTAGAGCCCATCTGTAATTACTATTGCAGCGGGTATTAAAAGGCGAATATTAATCTGAATTTCATATACAAATTCTTGCTTACTGAATTCACAATCTAAGTTATTGCAAAACGAATACCAACTACTGGCATACAGACAAAACCATACGCCTATGATAGAACTTTAATTATTCTTTTCGTGTCTAATTATTTTTTTGTGACAAGAACACGATAGGTATGCGCTTAGACACTTGGGAAATGTGGATTTTTCTATTATTTACTTTTATTTAAAATAAATACTCAGCTTTGTTAATATCTGATAATGATTGAAATATACAACAATGTTTTGTTTAGCAACAGTAACAAACTTGCCTCTTGCAAGTGCCCTTTAAGTTACATAAAAGATAATTAATAACTGTTTTCTAACCTTTAAAAGAAATTGAATTATCTTAGAAGTATTATGTGACCGAACCGCAACATTTTAACTTGGCATTGCCGCTTGACCACATTAGTTTCAAAACGTAGCACATTAGTGGCTATTACAAATTAAAAAACCTGTGCCAAATCAGGTCAGAAAATTTAAAAAGAAAAGTAGATATGGAAACCCTAGTATAGAGCTTGAAGGCACTAGTACCTTTAACTGAAACAGTACTTACATTCTAAAAAAAGGAATAATTAAAATTAAAAATGATAAAGGTATTAACACTCAACAAACAAAATGTACATGACTGCTAATATTTAATTAGTAGAGTTACCGTTACGATATACCGTAGTATAACTTCAACCGCAAAAAGTAACGAATGTGTGTAATTTTTTCTCTGGCTTTGGCAGCCACATGGTCGTGGCTCACCACTATATTTTTTACCGTGGGAGAGCCATGCTTCGGCACGAATGGGCCGGCTCGACCGGAGTGATACCACGGCCTCACAGAAAACCGGCGTGAAGCAGCACTTGTGTTGTGTTTCGCCGAGTGAGTGAGGGTACCGGAGGCCCAACACCTCCCCCCCCCCTCCCCACCTCCTAATGATAGCGCAGTTAAAAACTATTTTACCCCAGGAGGGTACCAGCTGCGTTAGCGTTGGAGAATCCCTCCCTGGACATCCATGCTCAGGACACAACACACCTGAGCGTGGATGCCCAGGCCGCCCCTCGTACTCTGGGGAGGGCAAAACCGCGCTCAACACCTGGGGCAAGAGCAAATTTACCATGGCACCCCCTGCCACGCTGGCCGTGGACTTTTGCAATATCAGGGGCTTACACTCTAACCTCAATGCTGTTCACCACCACCTTGAGACAGCAAAGCCGGCCTTGCTTTTCTTAACCGAGACTCAGATATCGTCTCCTGCGGACACATCTTATCTCTCCTACCCTGGGTATAAACTGGAACATGCCTTTGTGCCTAGGGCCGGGGTGTGCGTGTACGTAGGGGGCAATATCAGTTCTCGACGCCTCAGCCACCTCGAAAGCAGGGACCTCTCCACCTTATGGCTCCGCGTAGACAGCGATGACCACCCCCGCGTCTACGCCTGCCTCTATAGGTCCCATAGCGGTGATGCCGAAACTGACCGACTCATTGAGCACGTCCAAATGGCTGCAGAATCAGTGCAGCAGCAGATCCCCTCTGCAGAGATCGTGATACTTGGCGATTTCAACGCCCATCACACCGAATGGCTCGGATCGAGCAAAACCGATCATGCAGGGAGATCTGTTCACGACTTCGCCTTCGCATATGGCTTGACACAACTGGTTACTACGCCCACGCGAATCCCAGATGTAGAGAGCCAAGAACCTTCACTGTTGGACCTTCTGCTGACTTCCCATCCGGATGGCTATCAGCTATCCGTTGGCGCCCCTCTGGGCTCCTCGGACCATTGCCTTATCCGGAGTACGGTGCCACTCACGTGCTCGCCGCGACCACGAGTTGCATGCAGTCGCCGCGTGTGGCACTACAGGTCAGCAGACTGGGATGAGATGCGGTCCTTCTTCGCATCTTACCCCTGGAGGCGGGTTTGCTTCACGCAGGATGATCCCAGCGTCGTTGCTGATCTTGTTGCTGATGTGGTGCTGCAGGGTATGGAACTTTTCATACCGTCTTCTGTTGTTCCCATTGGTGGCAAATCTCAGCCTTGGTTTAGTCAATCCTGCAAAAAGGTTTTACGCCGGAAGCAGGAATCCTACCAAGCCTGGGCAAATGCAGCGAGGCTACGGGATGAAAACACCAGCGCATTAAAAAAGGAGTTTAACTTTGCCTCTAGGTCTTTCAAAAGAGTCATTGCAAGGGCGAAGTCGGAGCACATTGGTAGAATTGGTGGGAAGCTAGAGCGTCTTCCTTCTGGAACTCGTGCGTTCTGGTCTCTTGCCAAAGCTATCCAAGGAAATTTCTGCACGCCATCATTTCCACCCCTGCACATGGGAAACGGTTCGTTGGCCCACGATGCAAAGGAGAAAGCCGATCTTCTGGGCAAACTCTTTGCGTCCAACTCGACAATGGATGACGGGGGACATGAGCCACCGATTATACCAAGGTGTGAGAGCTGTATGCCGGATATCCGGTTCCACCAAAGCTCAGTACGCCTGGCTCTATTTTCCCTGGATATCCATAAGTCGAGTGGGCCCGATGGAATCCCTCCTATCGTGCTGAGGACGTGCGCTCCAGAGTTAGCACCGGTTTTAACGCGCCTTTTTCGGCTCTCCTACCTCTCTGGCATAGTCCCGACCTCATGGAGGACAGCTTTGGTGCACCCGATCCCTAAAAAAGGTGACCGCTCAAATCCGTCCAACTATAGGCCGATAGCAATCACCTCCTTGTTCTCGAAGATAATGGAATCCATTATCAACAGCCAGCTCCTTCGGTACCTAGAGGCCCACCAGTTGCTAAGTGACCGACAGTACGGTTTCCGTGGAGGTCGCTCGGCTGGTGATCTTCTGGTCTACTTGACACATTGTTGGGCACAGGCGATCGAGACTAAGGGGGAAGCATTGGCGGTCAGTTTGGATATGGCGAAGGCCTTCGATCGGGTTTGGCACAAAGCGCTTCTTTCGAAGCTCCCTTCCTATGGGCTTCCCGAGAAATTATGCGGATGGGTCGCCAGCTTTTTAGCAGACAGAAGCATTAAGGTCGTTGTCGACAGTAAATGCTCAGACTCTATGTCTGTGAATGCTGGTGTCCCCCAAGGCTGTGTGCTATCGCCTACGCTCTTCCTTCTGCATATCAATGATATGCTGCAAATTAGCGGCATTCATTGCTATGCGGACGACAGCACGGTTGATGCCGCTTATACCGGCCGCGCAAATATCTCTCGGGAGAACGTCATTGAGAGCCGTAACAAACTTGTGTCCGACATTGAAACCTCCTTGAAGGAGGTCTCAGACTGGGGTCGACGCAATTTGGTCCAATTTAACCCTACAAAGACACAAGTTTGCGCGTTCACCGCCAAAAAGTTGCCGTTTGTCGTATCCCGCTGTTTCGAGAGCACTCCCCTAACTGCCTCAGCCAATATCGGAATCCTTGGTGTCGACATATCGAGCGAAGTCCAGTTCCGTGGTCATTTAGAGGGTAAGGCTAAATTAGCCTCGAAGAAGCTTGGTGTGCTCAATAGATCGAGACGGTATTTCACTCCAGCCCATCGTCTGCAACTTTACAAGGCGCAGGTTCGGCCTCATATGGAATACTGTTCTCATCTTTGGGCAGGTGCGCCCCAGTACCAGCTTCTCCCTCTGGACCGCATTGAACGGAGAGCAGCTCGAATCGTTGACTGCCAGGACATTTCGGATCGGCTTGACCCCTTGGCGCTGCGTAGAGATGTATCCTCACTGTGCATATTCTATCGCATGTATCACGGGGAGTGCTCCGAAGAATTATCCGGACTTATTCCTGCCGCCACTTTTCGCCACCGATCTACCCGACAGCACTTCCACCCCCATCACTTAGATGGTTGGCAGTCCACAACAGTACGTTTCTCTAGAAACTTTCTGCCCCGTACAACCAAACTGTGGAATGGACTGTCGTCTGCGGTGTTTCCGGACGGATACGACCTGCAAGCTTTCAAGAGGAGAGCGTATCTTTACCTTAAAGGCCGGCAACGCACCTGTAACGCCCCTGGGTCTGCGGGTGTCTATGGGCGACGGTAATCACTTACCATCAGGTGATCCGTTTGCTCGTTTGCCTCCTATCACATAAAAAAAAAAAAAAAAAAAAAAAAAATAAGGCTCGGCGCAAATGGGCCACCGACCAGTGGCCAGCGACGGCGACTTCACATACTTTTTAATATATTTTATATAGACGCGCCGCGCACACGTGAATCTGGTGGCGGCAACTCGCTACAGTAGTGTCTCGCAAATACAAAAGTGTGTTAAGTCGCCGTCTCTGGCCACCGGTGGCTGTGGTCGGTGGCCCATTTGCCAAGTAGTCCACCACTAGTGGCCCGAAGTGCGTCGACATAAGACGTTCCTATAATCGACCCACTCGGGTAGAGCACGGCATTATACTCGTGTTATCTAACTCCGGTGCCGCACCTGCGACCGTGAAAGCTTAGTCACGAACACGGCTACATACAGGTTAACAAGCTGTATTGTAAAAATTGCAACAATGCATCAATTTTATAACGGAAAGCATCGAATTATCACGTTTTTTGAGAAAACACCTCATTGAAGCCTGAAAACCGCGTAGTGAAAACTCATTTTCATAAAATTAGAAAATTGGTTTTCACTAGAGACACTATAGTAGAGCCTTTGAAAACAATATTTCTAGTCAATGAGTTCATGAAATATAAGACGACTTGGTGGGGGCACTGCCGTGCCCCCAGATCACTTTTTCAAATTCCAATGTCGTTCATTTTTAGACAGTGTATAGTTAGTCGTATTAAGTTGCCTGTCCCAAACAAATTCTATGGGAGAGTCGCGATTTAACCATATTCGGATTTCATTAAATCTAGGTATTCACATATCTATCCATCAGATTGATATCCAGGTGCGATTGTAGTCAAATAAGTACCTGCCTTGTTGTGCATAAAAAAATAATAAGAAACGATATGTCCGTATCTCCGGAAATATCTACATACAATGCGGGATAACAAGACATATAGTTAGTAAACATTGTTATCTCCATGTATACCTACCAAACCTGATGCAATCAGTCCGTATTATTAAAGTCCTGAATGTAAGATAACGAACCCACTTGTGAAGCTTAAAAACGGTGCGGAGGTTTTAACGAGCAAAAAATAATGTAACTTTGTAAAAAAGAAATTATTACTTTCTAAAACATGGTCTTTGTGCCTCGTGGTAAAATAAAATTTATTCATTTTATTATTTTTATTTGTTGCTACCTAATTTCTTAATATGGTAGACCATCGCGTGCATATGGTAGACACATTTGTCTTGCAAACACACTTGAAAAAATCATTAGATATGCATGTGAGACAAATGAATAATCACTTCTATAGAATCGTGATTAATACTATATTATCTGTTAAAGAATTCTATAGTTTAGTACATTAGTATTCATTAAACGATGTAACAATAAATGCCTATAAGCATTACAATAACAATTACAGCATAAAACCAGAAAACAAATGGGTTTTTAATTATACTGAGAAAAAGTGGATAATAACTGTTACATAAATCGGTATTATAAGAATATCCCAGACAACATAATTGAGATTGTATTGAGTAGAAAAAAATACTTTAAATCGTATTTTTTGTGTCAAAAGGTACTGTCGGAAAATCTCTTAGGAACGCATACCTCGAGGACATACATAAACCTGCTTGGATCAGCTTAGAAAATTATACTTTAAGTAAGTACGCATTTAATACTCGCAATAAGTCATACTTAGTCGTTCTGGACCATTACAAACAGAAATTCGTTAGCTGGTAAGTACAGTCAGCATCAAATAGTTTGTGGCACCCAAGTAGCCAAAAGATTCACAACTCGTCTTTGTTACAATTGGAATAAGGTTATGTTTATTTTTATTTTATTTATTTATTTATTTTTACATTATTTAGCCGTTACATCTTTGCTTTAAATAGTGTCTTAAATCCTCTTGCTGTTGTCAACTTCTTAGCCTCTTTGGCTGTTACGAACTTTGACGCTACCTTTACTAAGCACGCAACTTACTACCAGTTTGTATTGTAAAATTATGTTCGTAGTTACAAGTTGAGTTTACTCTGCTCTAGATCTTTACCCCAGGTACTTAAACTTTGAACTCAATTAGAAAAGCAATTTGCTCACGTTTAAAATAAGCCCTATGGTGTCAAATTTCACATAGTAACTAACCATTGAGTTCATTTAATAACCCAGTTCTTGTTATTTTATCAGATCAACTTTATTACAGCTAGTAAAAAGTAGCTTTTAGGTTAACTATAAAGTTAGCAGTCAAAAGAAACTGACAGTCTTTTATACAAATAAACTTGAATAACATCGCCACCGAACTGTCTGTCTCCAGTGATTTTATTTAATTTGATAGAAAAGTAATAATGTTGAGGATACTGACATAGTTTTATACTGTGTTTTAGTAGATTTTTATCATCCTTTATTACAAATTGCCATTCTATAGCGTAAACTATAAAATCTCGTATTATCTCCAAGGTGAACTATATTAAATGACAGCCCTGATGATCACCGATGATCGCGACTAGGGTTGCCGGGTCCAAAAAACACAAAAGCCGGACTCCGTGCTTCATTTGGCCGGACATTTTACCCTAAAAGCCGGACACATCTTTTAACAGCTAACGTACCATATTACTTGGGGGGGCAATTAGCGTCATAGCTCATGAGTGGGTACTATCATCTTTGAATGAACATTATTCTGTGGCTCGAGTTTCGACTGCCGCAGCAGCCACATAATAAGCCCAATAAAAGACGGACAGGCCGGACAAGTCCCTAAAAAGCTAAACATGTCCGGCTAAAGCCGGACACCTGGCAACCCTAATCACGACGCGCACGCGCCGACCTTACGGATCTGTGTCGCGCGAGGAATGCGCGCGAAATAGTAAACAAATACTAAACAACTTTCATTCATTGTAAAATGTAAGATGGCGGGACTACTGTTATGCGGTCGTTCACCTTTTAAGGTCACGTGATTGCGATATCTCCAACGACTAGAGGAGATTCCTTTGAGGGATCGAGGATCTAATAAGGCTCTCAGATTGGAGCATGATATGAAAAAAATCCAAGTTTATCTCGTAAATAGTAAAAGATTCATTAATACCTTTATTTTAATTAATTATTACTTGCGTAAATTGCGTAAAAGAACAACAGAACATTATTTTGAGTTTACGATTGGCTAAAAAATAAAAATACTATAGGATATTTTATAAAATTTGCCGTCTTAATCTGATAGTTACAGTCAAGCAATTAACCTAAACTTAACTTTAATTTACGCCCGAATAAAGAAATCTCAGTCGGTCAGTCACCTCTCATTAACTTTGACAGTTACAGTGAAGGTCAAGTGATTTTGTAAGGGCGTGTCATTTGTATAATTAGCACAATGACTAGTGCCTTTATGTTAATAATAATTATTAATAATAAAGAACTGGATTAGGAGACTTAACTAAACTATACTAAAGCCGATAGTCAATTTTTTTAGTTTATATTGTACTTACCTAAGAATTTCCATGATTTTTCAATGGCATAGGCTCTTACACCAGTATTTTTTCAAAATATTAGATCTTTCAATCACTTTTCTATCTTAACTAGCTAACTAAGATGCTTAAAAGTCTGTTAAAAAGCTTTGTTAATTACGATTAATCTATAAGTACTTACCTACTAACAAACCTAAATTGTTTCCAGTCTGGGTCATACTTATAGCGAGTTTAATAAATAAGTAATTGTATGTATTTTTGCAATAATGTTTATAACTGGACTGGTGGTTATGACTATCAAAACAAGTACAAAAAACAGGAAGCTAAATGGCAACTGGATATTACTTTAACTAATAAAGGCCATAGCAATAATTGTGGCACGTTGTCATTTGATGATGTTTTAATTAATAGACCAGTTGTGCAGATGTCTGAAGTTTTAAGTTAATTACCCTTTATTCTTTACCATTTGGTAGAGACAACCGCCTAAATATGAGAAACAAAACATTTTTTTAAATAATACCTATGCTTCAATTTTTTTCAGTTAGCAGATTATTTATTGGAAAACCAGGGTTTTTAATTATGTGTAACACATATAACTTATTTTTTGGTCAAATGTTTAAAAAAAAAGTGTAGCACTAAAGTAAATTATCGACTTCTTATCGAGTTTTTAGAATTCTAATCTAAAAACTCACTGCGGATTTACACATGCGATGTCTAGAGTAAGTTTTTACAGAATCACACTGCAGTATTGTTGATAAATTACTTAAATTCAGAACTATTATAAATAATTTAAAGTCTGAACCTGAATTTAAGTAAGAAAATATGAAACTTCTAGAAACCTACCCAATAAAATAGTTTTATTTCTCAGTCCAAGGCTTTTAAGTGACCTTTAAAATACTAATTAAGTAAGTAAATATTACGATGCATCCAAGAGCAACCTTAGATAATAACATCTTAATAATTTAATTATGATTAATTATTTCTTAGATGGATTGAATGGCATTTTAACGAGTTTTGGAACTAAATGATACCTACAAAGAAACATTTTTAAAATTGCTTTTTGTTTTTTAAAACGAGCTTTTGTTTTAAAGTGTTTTCCATTCGTTTTTGTGGAGGTTAACTCAAGGCAAGACTTATTTTTGTCGCTTTAAAACTAAATACGATAAAGCGAAGTATTAATTTCATGGTAACAATACTGTAAAGGCTTATACACACTAATGATTCGGTACAGTTACAAGTAACTGTTGCAACTTGAGAGAGAATGATATTATAACCTATCCAAAAATACGTTGTTAAGGCCGGGTAGCAGAGAAAATGGCGAAAATGAGGTTTTCATTTTTCATTTTTGAGGTACTAAACAGTAAAATTAAAGGCTAAGATTTTTATTGGGCATAGTTGAGGATATTTTCTAGGGCTATTAACGGATGGAAACACGATTTGATGAAGTTGACTCGATAGAATAAATTCCCAAAGTTACCTCTATTCGTTTTCTATTTATGGTTTTATTTTTAAAATAAGCGATTTGAGATTCTAAATCTTTTACTAAACTAAAGTTCAGAAATAACTTGAGGGCTTTTAACGGATGAAATTTTTATATTGCGTCTTATTTAGTTACTATGTTAAAAAATGTGGAAAAAATCGTCCATGACGGCTTGGACAATCTCAATCAGTCGCGCGGTGGCGCTTACGGAGGACGGACGCGTGTCAGTTTTTTGGCCGTGACAGTTCGCGATTTGTCAATATTTTTGACAATGATGACTTTGATGAGTCACAGTATAATAATATCAGTGTTACTGGAGAAAGCTTAAATTCAATTCAATTTTGTCTACCTATTGAAATTTAAATCGTTCGCATCCTTTTAAACGAAGACTCTACTCATGATACATAGTACATTCCTCAAATATGAGACAAAACCAATGAGTTAAAATTACATTTTAATAGTACCTACATACAATCGTCTTACACTCTTTAGAAGAGCACACTGACACAAATAAATAATAAAAAATACTGTCTAAGGTCTGTAGCTAAAGGTCTAAGCTGTAAGATAGAAGAATCTTCTAGCCAAAAAGATGGCAGATGCAGCAGATGTCAACGGATTTAAAACTGGAGTTCATATGACTCCTTGTAGACTTGAGTCTCTAGAGCGTCCCTTCCTCCACCATGCGTAAGAATTCTCACAAAAATACTGTCTAAGGTCTGTAGCTAAAGGTCTAAGCTGCAAGATAGAAGAATCTTTTAGCCAAAAACATGGCAGATGCAGCATATAACAACGGATTTAAGACTGGACTGGCACCACCTTGCAATGTCATCCTCTCATTGTTATCTGTAATGTAAATTATTTTTAAAATGTATTTAAAAAATAAAAATTTCGTTTTATTATTTCAATAATCTGACCTCTCAACTCAACTACACTACACAAACACCTTTGTTCGCAACTGTACTGACGAAACCTCGATATTATACCGTTCATTTAAGATGGCAAGCTTTTTGCTGCGGTAATGCACTCCAGGTAACCGTGTGTGATGCTTATTGCTCATAGTGATTTTCGATACAGAGCCCCGTACATACGTTATACATAAATTATGGAAAGAAAATACCCAGACCAATACAAACAAATATGTATGCAATTTTAGTATGATATTTTTATTTATTAATAAACAAAAAGACTGAACAAAATTGATGCGTGTACTGATTAATGTAATTAACCACATGCAAAGCTTTGTGAATTGCAACAATTATAATTTATTATCCAAGCTCTAAATAATCGCTAGTACGAGTAACTGATCATAAAATGATTTTCCAATCGCTCAAGCTCCCGAGGATCTACCAATAGGTCGGGTGACGTAATCTTGAAATTCTTTTAGCCGGCGCGGAACTTCCGGAAGGTCGGGTGACGCCACGCCTCTTTGAACCGTGTTTACTTTGGCAGTTATATTCTATATTTATTCGATTCTAAAATATATTCCCAAAAATTTTGAAAGTTGTTTTAATTTGTATCACTTGGATATGATTTGTATTAGAAAGTGCTGTGAGTGTGACGCTTGAACGGAAGGAAGTCAACCTAACCTAACCAACTGCGTATTTCTAAACTGCGTATTTCTATACTGTGTAGCCGCGAGAGCTCTTTGGCGCGCTGTCTTCGGCGAAGTATTGCGCGCGCAGATTTTGACAGCGCGAAATACCTACTTTAGCAGAAATACCAAGCCTTAAGGAGTAAAAGTGGTAAAAGTAACATCTCTACTCTACATTTGAGTAAATCCATATCTTTTAAAGGTTCTATAGGTATCATAAACGTCGAAGGTTTGTACGTATTTTCGAAGCTATAGTACAGTTATGTGATAAATAAAGGTCAGTACATAAAAAGAGTTAGCAACTGTTTTAAACGGTCTTAGCCCTGGGTTAGTCCGTACTAAACATTTTTATAAATAGCTGTAGACCGAGTCTATTCGTTCGTATGCTTTGTTACCTTTCAATGTCCTTTATAATTCTTTAGTTAACTATAGTGCAGAAGAAAAGAAATTGAGAAGAAGATCGAATCTAAATTTCTAGAGGGAAAATTAATTTAACCTCTTTCACCATTAAAATAGTTTTGTTTGAAGACTTATGAATAGATTGTAATGGTCTCTGAGCACTGAAAATATCATGTTTAGTACTTACAATGTTTCTTTTATGTTACTTCTATAAGATAGCACTTGTCAACTAGACTAGACTAGACTAGATGCAAGCATTATTCAATACAATAAAATATTTAAATAATGATACTGGTTTGTTTTTGCAACAGTGGCAGATCGAAACCATATTTTGCTTCCTGATTTGATTTAAATAATATCTCACTCAAATTTCCGCATGCGGTTAGTTAGGTAATGATTACTAATGATTGTGATTGTCTCTACTTCTGCATTTTAGATTGTATTTTCTATATTATGTATAAACCACAGTATTACGGTATTGTCCATACTTCTCTATATTTATAATACTGAATTTGTCATTATCTGAACTAAAATTGTAGAAGAAATAAAAAAAGCTAGCTTTTTAAATACACTGTAACATTTTATATTGAAATCCTGGCTCCTAAACTAGTGTAAACTGTATTTCATATTTATATCCGCAAATATTTAATAATTATTGACTCTATAAAATTAATTCTATTAAAAGTATTTTTGTAATTTACACAGACAACTCTATAATTTATAACGTTTCATCAAAATCGTGTTCAGTAGTTTTTGCGTGAAAGAGTAGGGGAGACTGGGTACGGTTGAAACAAAGGACGGTTGAAACAGAGCAAATATCTCGTAAACGGTTCCACGGGGAGTTAGGGGTCCTAGGGGAAAAAGAAGCGGACAACAGTACCTCTAGTAGGAAAAACTTTCGAGTTCGTTTCGTTGCGTATTCAAAGTGTCATCGAAAAATTTTGTATGAAAAATTAAACAGCGCCCCCTATATTATAGCCGCCCTAGGGGGCGCTGTTTAATTTTTCATACAAAATTTTTCGATGACACTTTGAATACGCAACGAAACGAACTCGAAAGTTTTTCCTACTAGAGGTACAGGTCCGAACACGAATTTAGTGCCTAAAACTTCCTAAGGCGTTGACGTTGTGTGCAAAACGCCATATTGTTTTTTACTGCCCAAAAGTAAGTATTTTTCTTCAGACATTAACGCTTATACTACCTGTTCTTTTTATGTGAATGTATCGAGTGTGGGTTTGCGATTATAATGAAGCTTGTAGAATAAGGGCCAGTAACTATTTTTAATGTGTTATCATTAGTGTCAAAAACTATAAAGTATATTTTACCAAAAGTGGGGTTGGGGACGGTTGAAACATTTTTTGTGGGTACGGTTGAAACAGAAAATTTATTAATGTTAATTTTTTGTAGATACTGAGAGTTTGGGTAAGGAAGATTTCCAGAGAGGAAATTGACTTAGTAAAGCATTAGAGGTGGTAAAAGCTTGAGATTCACTGCGGAAAGCGGCGGAAAAGTATGGTTTGAAAAAAAAAAAAAAAAAGATTTTCGTTAATTTTATTCAGAATTTTAATATTATTTTATTATTAATGTTTATTAGGTTTGGAAATATCATTTAGTTAATCATATTTCTGTTATTTTTTTTAATGTTTACTACTAATCAAATTAAGGCTAATTAATGTTTTAGAAATATTAAATACTTAGACTGATTAATGTCGTCATGTGGTACTATAATTTTAATATTCGTATTATTAATGATAAATAAAACACGTTTTATTAGTACTTATTGTATTATTTGTATGTATTTCAACAGATCCCAATCGCTGTTTCAACCGCCCCTGGCATGGGGACGGTTGAAACAAAATTTCTTTTCACGTATCGTAATCGTCACTTGGTTATTAAACAACAAAATTATAGACAATAAAAGCAAAATTGTTTCAACCGTACCCAGTCTCCCCTAACAAACATGTTGACATCCAGACATCCAAACAAACTTTCGCGTTTAAATGATATTAGTAAGATAATACTGACTTATTGTCGAATTTATAAAAACGGTAACAAGATGTAATAATACAGACAAGGTCATAAAAGATCTGTTACGTTAAAGAAACTAAATCCTGACCTTAATCCGTCCTCATGAATGTATTAGACGATGCCTTGACCTATCTAATCATGCAAATGCATACAAGTGCATAATATTATAGTTATAAGGTCATTTAAATAAAAATAGAAATCGTTTTTAGCTACATTTCTAAAGGACTCTACATTTATTTATCACGATATTTTTGTTCTACGCTTCTCTCTGTAGTAAATTCAAGTTCATAATATAATTAGATGACTAAGTTTGTTCAACGATTTCATTCAGAGAAAATTGTAGAAAACCTCAATGCCAAACTTCATGTAATGGTAATCTTTGAATATGTTAATATTGTTGGAGAAAGTTAAAAGCACAGAGAAAATATGTAACTACCAATGTAAACTGTAGGTTAGTGATTAAGGTAAGTAGAGCTTGATAGCAGTAGACATGTAGGTAATGTAAAAAAATCAGGACAATGTAGAACAATAATTATTGCCTAAGACCGCAGATTACTCGTAAAATAGTATTCCTACAATATGCCTTGATTCTTCTGGCTATCTTCTCCCTAATATTCATAAATTCTTCTGGGAAATAAAGTTCTTTAAGCCTAATATTCTCAATGCTAGACTTCTACTCACGTTTCAACTGCTTCCCCTCCGGAGTGCACCTCTGAGCATTGATGAGGCAGTCCACATAGTTCCTCACCAGTCTCTTACTGTTGAACAACGCATCTACATCCAGATAATCGTATCTCTCATCATATTTCGGCATCCTGGCCATTCTATTCGAGTCCAAGCTCTGCCCGCAGACCGCTGCCGCACAAGCACAGAGTAACAACACAGCACGCATTTTGACACAAAAAAAACAAATGTCACTTTTAAATTTTCAAATTTGATTTTCGAAGTTCGAAAAAGATTCGCGTTTGTTTTGAGCGAGTCCGCGCCAAAGTTGCGCGCGCGCGGTTGGCGCGTTCGACGTATTATGGCGTGCGCGCGAGTGACCTCCGCGTTATAAGATAAAGACTGCGTTTGCGGCTATGCGCTTTCTTTGGTAAAGGGCGTGGAAAGTTCGGAAGTAGGCTTCGCTCAATTTCTTATGTACATACGCACATACTAATTGAGTTCTCGGATGAAAAAAAAATACACAGAAGTAATATTATCTTATGGGTTTTAGCTCTATGGATCATTAACTATGAGACCTATTTTTGCATAATTTGATTATGCGTAAAAGGAAAAATTAGAATGCTCAGTTCAAGATCAGATTGCTCATTTAACTAGGCATATACATTTAAAAAACATACAACCTAATTGAAAAATCGTCCTTTTTTACTTATCTACTTTTTTCCATATCTCACTTTTGACCAGCGCTGTTTAATCAGATGCATTGTGGAAATCTTATAAGTATACAACAGGAAGAACTATAGGGACCAGGTAATGAAGAGGGAAGTTATAAAATATCCAACTGTATGCATAATTTATATCACGCACTACATAGGTACAAGACCATAAAATGCACTGAGGAAGTATTACAATTAAGTGGTTAGGTATACACTTATCTCATACCATGCAATACAATACAATCGAAGGAAAAGTTATCATCGATAACCTAGATAATATCATTTTCGTCAATATTTTTCTGGATTTTCCACATGAATACGTGGTAGGTAAATAAAATTACCCATTAATATGTACGAGGACATGAAAGTTAGCAGTTTGGTATTATGTTAAAAATTTAATTACATAATACTGTTTTGCATTCATAACCTAACTAATAATTACAATATAGATTAACAATTACAGCATCCAATCTCTCCAACAATGGTGAACTCATCATAAATTGCCCAAAACAATGGTTTATAATTTAAAAAAACAAGTTCACATTAACATTTTGTAACGTTTCCGACCAGACGGTTTACGTCACCTAATACAGATACAATCAAATTGTAACGGGTAACGTAACTTTGGATATAGAAAACAGCCTTCCATCCTATTGTGTGGGGGCAGCAGCTTGGAACGTCCACTTCCATGATTGTTTTGAGATTTCGTAGACATCTTCATAAGCTGATCTCCTCATGTCACCATAATAAGTTATACGTTGCAGGTAACTTGAGGCGAACAAATGACTATGATTTTGAAGTATATTTGCGGTATAATTCTCACGACATGCCGACTCTATAATTCGCACAAGCAGTATTTACTTCTTGTACTGTCATATTTTCTTTATTATATTATGTATTTAATGTGTGAATTAACTATGTGATTAGTGGTAGATGGCTAATTGTTAATTGGGGAGTCTTAATTCTGTAAATTAAAACAGCCCAAAAACTTCTCCATTGACTTATAAGTAAGGGCTTTTAATTTGACATGTTGATGTTTTGGCACAACCTCATCAAGACACGTGACACAGACACGAGTCGTGCAGAATGTGGGTTACTTGTACAAAATCATAATACCCTCTATCTATGTATATTAATGAGTTGAACAACTTTCCCACGTTACGCTAAGCACACACGATGTGGTATCGCACTCGTATAGTGACGAACTGTAACGTAACTGTCATTATAATATCGGTCAATATGGAAATCATTTAGGGAGGCCTATGTTCAGCAGTGTACGTTCTAAGGCTGAAATAATAATGACTCTATGATTGTATAAAAGGAGTTGCATTGTGTATACGATACCTTACTGCTCCGTAAATTGATGCCAAACTCAAATGTGTGTGTCAAAAATATGCAAGAAAATTAGCACTCAAACATAGCATAGTAAAGCTCAAACAGAGCATATAAACTAACAAATTAATGCAAGAATTTCGCACATGTAACTTTCTCTAGTTTTGTCTCATATTTAGGAGACACTTTATTTGTTTTTAAGCATGTTTGAAAAGAATGTGAACGATAAATGTGTAGAGACAGCAAATGTCTTAAATAAAAGATGTATAATGATGCTTTATAACCTTTGTTCGTAATTTTTAAGTACTTTCATCATCATCATCATTTCAGCCAAAGGACGTCCACTGCTGAACATAGGCCTCCCCCAATGACTTCCACATCGCACGGTTGGTAGCGGCCTGCATCCAGCGCCTTCCCGCTACCTTTATCAGGTCGTTGGTCCACCTTGTGGGTGGACGTCCTAAAAGCTAAAACTACTTTATCTTCTCTTTAAATAATTACTGTGTCAGAAAACATGTTTCAAGTATCAATAGAGTGCCAATGCTCTCCAATATTCGAAAAATATAAATGCGGGTCCAAAATGGCTTGTAGCCTTTTTCTTTTTTATCGTTTTTATGATCCTGCCTGCCCCGCTATTAGAACGTGGCGCGGCGCACGTAGTTAACAAAATCGTAAATTCTGTAGAAAGTCTTCGACACAGGTTTTTGAAAAGTTTATTGAAACAGGCCAATCGGCCATTAATGGTGCTAATTGTTGAGTTCTACATTTACCAATCTAGTTATTTTGTCTTCATTCACTTTCTGTTTTCTCTAAACTTAATTTTTTTTACCGACTTCAAAAAAGGAGGTGGTTCTCCAGTTACAGTTAGTGACACAAAATGTTTGTTTTCTTGTATTTCCAACAAATTGTGTATTTCAGTGACAAAATATAAATACGTAGGCATCGGAGGATCTATTTAATACACATTCTAAATTGGTTTAATAGTGCATTTAAAGAGATTTTTGCGAAATGACCCGTAATAAAATTAATGGCCCAATTAATTATATTGCAGTTCTCGTTTATTTTACATTTCATTGGATTAAACGGGATGGTAATACAATGTCAAGTCATCATAATAGGAATCAAAGAGGTCAACAAAAATCCTAACAAGTTTGTTGGAAAAGTAGTAGAAACTAATTACTTAGGTAGGTATTATTCGTTTCGTAGATTGTTTTGATCACATTCTTTTCAACCATTAAATAAATCGGAAACTAATCATTAATGGCATTTAGTTTTTACCGCAGTGACAGTTAAAACTACTTTATTGCATTGGCGCCTATTAATTAAGTAGTTTTACTGTGATATTTCGTTACTATGAACCAGTTTTCTAACTACTGTTTTATGGGCATTTCTACTGTACGGTGTATTTTTTCTCAATTCGGTGCTAAAATTTATATTTAGTTTTTTAAGTAGTTTCAATACAAAAAAATAAATGTTACTCCATTCTGAATGTAAAAATAGCATTGTCACTAAATATTGTGAAATGGTTTATGAGAAATGTTAAGCATCGAATTGAGAGAGCACCGAATTGAGAAAATGAATCACGGAATTGAGAAATGAATCTCCAAATATAAAAATCGCTCCGCAAACTTAGAATTGATGACATTATGACGTTTTGATATCTGATTGCTGGTCTATTAGTTAGATGGTTCATTTTAGGTTTATGTGTCTGAAATACCAATGGAATAAAACAAAAATTCTAATCAATATGTTTAATTTTTTTTAAATTTTAAATTTAAATTCTTAATTTTTATATATTATTTTAATTTTATTTAAATAAAACAAATAAATACATAACACAGGGTCTCTTTGTTTATTTATTCTTAACCTTAAACATAAAACAAATATTGCAAAACCCAAGAGCTAGATTGACCTGACACTATACCGAAGATATTATATAAGACGTCAGTTTGTACACGATTAAAATGGCACTCAAATAGCTGAAATACAACAAGGCACCAGGTGTTACGGCATTATAGCTGAGCTTCGCCGGTACTAAAGGCTCTACAGAAGCAGTTCAATTCCGTCATTCTCGAAGAAAAAACGCCTCCGGCATGGCACAGAAGTGTGGTGATAGCATTATAGACTCATCTCACTTATGAGGCGCGTTTACAAGCTGTTTTCGAGAGTTCTTACGAATCATCTCGCTCGCAGACTCGTCGACTTCCAGTCTTCCTAACAATCTTGTTTCCGAAAAGGCTTTAGTATTATGGTACACATACACAGGTACGCTACGGCAGATTATACAGAAGACCAAGGAGTCGCGATATCGGGGATGATATCGGAGTCATGGCCTCCGTAGAGCCTTTCAACAAGTGGGTCTCAAAATGAACATGGACAAGACAAAAATCATGTCAAATGTCCGTGTTGCACCCACTTCTCTGAAGGTTGGAGACTACACTCGAAGTTGTTGACAATTGTGTATACCTGGGACAAGAGTCCAGATAGTTAGGTCCAACTTTGAGAAAGAGGTCTATCGCTGAATTCAACTCAGCTAAGCATCGATCGGGAGCCTAATAAGAATCATAAATGTGAATATCGGCAAGAGAACCAAAGTGACCGGCAAAGCCCGTAAAATTGCATAAATCAAGTAGCAGTGGGCGGGGCACATAGCTCGTACAGATAATGTCTGTTGGGACTGAAAAGTTGTCGAGTGAAAACCACGGACCAGTGAGCGGGCCCCCACTAGGTAGACCGACGATCTGGTGAAGGTCGAGGGAAGAACCTGGAAGAATTATTTTAATAAGATAGCAATAGCAGTGTATTTTTTTTAATGAAACCTCAAAAAATTAGTTTTATTGTCTTCTGTCCAATGACTGGTACGGTCCAATGATTGGTAGTTCACCCTATTATTATGCTCTATTGATTTCATTATTATTTTAAGTTACACAAACAATTTATAGCACAATAAAAGTATCTATTTTCATTTAATATCAATTCGGTGTACGTGTTTTCTCAATTCGATGCCCCATATTCCGCGGAATTGAGATCCACGGAATTGAGGAAAAATCACATTTCATCAAATTACTCGAAAATATTATAAATTACAACGATTTCTACCAAACGTAATGGCAGATATCAGTTAAATACTTAATTAATTCAGCAGTAATCTCATTAAATACTTCATGAACATTAATAATGTCGCACACCGGTTTGAGAAATGACCAGTGACCAAAAATTCTGAGTGATTTCAAACCTCTGAAAAATGCTCCTCAGAGCGACTGATCCCTCTTTTATACTGCTCGACCACTCGAGTGCAACTGCTAGTTTATGGGAATCAGGCGTGGGTGTTCGTATTGTGCGTTGTTAGTGATATAGGAGCACAAAAGTAAAAATCACGGAATTGAGGCACACACGTCGGACAAAATTTAAATGTGTTACTGTATTAAAACCCAAGGACTTGCAATAAAGAAACTTATTAATATAGCTTTATTAACTATCCCTTGTTCTGTGAATGTGGGTTTCATAATGGGGAAGTTATTATTTCAAAAGTTATGAAGCAAAAACGAGTAAATTCTGGAAACCGGACACTCCATTTTAGGCCAAATTTCGCCCGTTTTTGAACTTTCAGATTTTTTCAAGGCGAGATGTAAAACCTGGCGGTCTTCTAAATATGCTCTCCATCAAGTCAAGAGTCCTATAAATACGTGTGATTTTTTTTAAGTCCGTACTTGAATTTTAAAGGTACTTTTTTCGCCCCAGTAGGTCGATCGGTCGTCCCCGTAGAAATACCCTTATCTGTAAGCAAGTAGAATAGTCCATCTCTTCAACACGATCTTATTTAATTTCAAGTCAGTTCTGTTCCTAGAACTTCATCTACAGGGTGTAGTCAGAAATTTGATATCATAATTTGAATTTTTAAAATTTTCATACAAAATAAATTTTATAAAATCCGATTAGTATGAAAATTAAAATAATTAAAATGAAGATATAAATTTTCTGACTTCACCATACCATTTATATGCACATGTTAACATGGGCTAGTGTCAGCTCATATACCAATTTACCTAACACCCTGTATAGGTAGGCTTGATAGATTTGATCAATAGGGGCGGCTCAATAACTCTATGATGTCTACAATAAGATGAGGAGAGGATTGAAATAAAAGTTCCCACATTTTTCATAGCGACTCTTGTCAAGTTTAACAGGTTATAATAATCTTATTTAAAGTCGAAATAGTCTTGTCTAGATCTTTTTTAACTTACCTTTACCGATGAAAGTAATTTCAGCAGGTAATTCATTCTTGTGAAATTGATTTCACCCTTCCAATTATGAGGCAGACCAGTTAAATTGAACTCATAATGCGTCTGCTTATCAGACCGTTCGTAATTTTAGGCGATGGACTACTTTGAACAGCAATGCCGCATTTTATAGTAGACAAATCGGTACAGTATCCTATTCTCTCCTCAAACAATCAAATCTTTACTCTTTATTGATTGATTGATCCATCCGACCGACTTCGGCCATGGCGACCACTCAGACTCCTAGCTGTCTTGGTGGAGCTGGTGTGCTCTTTATAATATTAGTTAGATGTTCTCTTTGAAGTAATTTGAGTTCATACTTCTATAAGTATGACGTTACATTTCATAAAATTTTAAAGGTTAATAAGTATTTTTCTACTTAAGTCGTGTACGTAAGTCAGCAATCTACTTTTTTAATCGAATCAATCAAGGAACATGGTGTTTAATTAATAGTCTTAATACGAAAGAAGAAACATTATAAATAGGTAATTAGGTACTTCTATTTATATTATAATTTGGCTTAATCTAATGTAACAACTAAAGATAGGGCTCATGCGATGGACAGAGCAATTTCCTTTCCGAGAATAAACTTATTCAAGGAGAGAAATAGTGTATCTTCGAGTACCTATTAATGCATTGAATCTTTACACGATACTTCATTTTAATCTTACCTGTGGCTATTTTCTCAAGATTCATTTATAAAATACAAAATACATACAGTCGTGAGCAAACTAAAGTCAAGGAGAGGATTCCGTAACTTTCAGTCCAGTTACCTAGGTATTGTTGAATGGATTAATAGCGAGGGCTGAGTGTGAGATTTCATCACACTCAGCCCACTGTTTATCGTATAGTAAAAAATAAAAAATCACTAAGTACATGTTAGGCTCAAAAATTGAGAGTTCACTGGTGTTCACTAGTTTTTTTTCGTAAAATCTAAATATCTAATGATTTCAAAGCGATACTAAAGAATTTCGATATCTGATTTCATTAATTCTTAAAATAATTATTCCTGTGTGTTTACAGAGAAGTGAGAATTTATGTAATTTGAAAGATAATAAGACAAAGCCGTTTTCATATTGTTATCTGTTATGCGCATAACCCTAATTATAAACTCGACTCAACTCGTGATTCCCTTGCAGGTGGTCGATTAAATACATAAGTAATACTTCAAATAGATGCTGGATACACCTATACATTATAGCATTAATAACTGCCAGAATGAAATTACATATGCACTTGCTATAAATTGCAAGTTGCAGCTAAATTATTCCTGGAATAGGAAAGTACACTTCCGTCAGAATTAATATATATTGACGTGAAAACATAGAATAAACTAGCGGCCGCCCGCGACTTCGTACGCATGGATCCCGTTTTACCCCCTTAGGAGTGGAATTTCGTAAAATCCTTTCTTAGCGGATGCCTACGTCATAACATCTACTTACCTGCATGCCAAATTTCAGCCCGATCCGTCCAGTGGTTTGGGCTGTGCGTTGATAGATCACTATGTCAGTCAGTCAGTTAGTCACCTTTGAGTTATAATATGTATTTAGATTACAGATTCAGTTCGGAAGCGATCTGCTAAAAAATACTTGTCTTAAGTGCTATAGCTTGTATAATATTTATTTGAATTTAAATCATCATCATCATTTCAGCCATAAAACGTCCACTGCTGAACATAGGCCTTCCCCTATGAATGCCATAATGACGGGTTGGTAGCGGCCTGCATCCAGCGCCTTCCTGCTACATTTATGAGGTGGTCGTCGGTGCATCTTGTGGATGGACGTCCGAAGATCCACAGTTTCGTATCTATTTTCATCCATGTGGTAATTTTATGCAACAATGCGCTAACGCGTTACCAGTGTTATAAAATGCATAGTTATCAACTGAAGCAACGGTCGCGCTTCGCTGCACATCCGGCGACCGACTGCATAATTGCATTCAAGGTAATTCCGCCTGTTCTCGTCCACCTACTCATTCTTCTTTTCAGTCGTTACACTTGTTGACAGAGAGATCGTGGTCGTCATGATTTGTGATTTATTGTGGGCGGATCTTGCTCGCCTAACGATGTCTTGCCATCTTTCACTGTTGGTGGTCAAATCAATGCCCTAGTGCAGCCCACCTAAACCTACGTCAACTCACTCTATGAAAATACTTAAAAATTGTCCCATTACCTATGAGAGTCACCTGTAATCATAGAGGCTTTCAGTTTGGTTAGTGTGTCGGTATGGTATGGTTTTCCATTTTCCACCGTTGGTAAACAGTAGTCCGTCGTTTCGGCGCGAATAGAGCAATGGACGCAAACAGGCGTCTTGACCCTAAATAATGCACTTGCATCTGCGATGCAATTGGATGGGCGGGATATCTCAAACGATGTTCTTGGGAAACATACCTACAAGTAGATCTATGTGAAACGCGTCACACAAAGCGCAATGATTACAAGAATGTGATTGCGATGATTTGTTGCAATGTGCGCGAATACTTAATCATCGGTGACATAGGTACGAATAAGTACCTACTATACTAAATAATAGTTGGCACTATTAACTAATAATTCTAAAACACAAGTTCAAAATACGCGTAGGTAAGTCTAATTCCCTGAACCGTGATTTTTCAGGTTCGTCTAAAATAATTTTTTTTTAGAATCATTAACCATTGACTACGTGAAATTGTAACGTCTCCCTTTGCCATAAAAAAAGGAAGACAGAATTTTGACAGCTCTTAAAAAGGGGTCCCCTACGTAATTTCGAATGCCGCTGTAGCGACGAACGTTGTATTGCGAATTTTTTTTTTCACTGCCTCATAGGTTCGAAGGCTTATTTATGAACTCGAATGATGTAGGTAGTCGCGGACGACGCTGTTTCGAAAAACCCTTTTCTGAAACAGCTGGAATTTTATTTCGAGATACATAAACAAGAGATTTTTTGTCAAATTATTTACATGTCTCACTTCCGGGATTAAATCGACACTTGAATAATGTTTACATAATATTGACTTCTGATGTTAGGATATTAATTGGCTAGGCTCTAAAAGCCACAGAATCACTTTCTCCACTATGACCGCGGTTACATTTATGAATTTATTGCATAATTAGCGGAAAAGGCTGGTTCACAAGGCTTTACTTTGGCTCTACCTTTACAAATTAGTGTTTACGACAAAGATTTTTCTTCCCATAGGTTATCAACTGCCTGAAAACATTATTATGTAGAGCAGGGATGTTATGGATATCCATAACCGTAACCGAAACTTTCGGATATCCGAAATAAAAAAATATCTTTCCATACTTATAAATAAAATAAAAAACAAATAAAAATAAAATAAAAATAAAAATCATTTATTTTCTGACAAAAGCAGTCCATAGTTTGGTTAGTAACAATTTGAACTTAGAGACTATATTAGTAGAGTTAGTAACAATGTTCTTAGAACTTATATCATTCCAATATCCGTAACCGAAACTACATATCCATAACATCCCTAATGTAGAGTGAATGCTTTTGAAGACTTAGTGAAATGTTTCGGACACCAACTACGTATTTTTTAAACTATGGCAGACATGAGTATTTTAATAAACTAATACTTTTTAGTGATCTAAGGAGTTGCCAAAGGTCTTTGGCTAACACCTACCAAGTGAGGCACCAAATTAAAGAGTAAATAGACGGTAGGTTTAATCAGGATTAAAATTGACTAATTAGTAATTACTGACTGACAATAGTCATTAGTTTTGGTTGTGGACAAAGCCTAACTCAAGCACCTATTAGCCAGTGGTTCGGTTACCTAATGGTGGCAGATTTTAGCTCTTAAAGAGAAAGCCTGACTGAGAAATTACCGTCTTTGCACGAGTCGACCAGTTCCTTTTCCTTTGTGGAAATTTTTGTCTAAGGTGTGAGTACCACTACCTCTTGCATGAAGGTATATCCATATTATTACCTCCTAACGTACACTACGTGACGCAGGCCGCTACAGCATTGGGGGCCTATGTTCAGCAGTGGACGTCCTATGACTGAGATGATGATGATGTACACTACGTGTGCTTGTAAGGACAACGGGATTTCCAAGGTAAACACTAGCATCTATGAAGAGTTGGTTGTATTATGTCTTGTTTTGCATGCTTGTGCTTCATTCATAGCTTTCTGCATTTACATGTATAGCTAAGGGAAGCTTGGTTTAATGAATCCTGAAGTTAACTTCACTTACTTTGTTTGCAATATTTGTTTTGTATGGAATTCTTAAGTCTATCACCAGCTACAAGTATATTACATAGCTCTAAAAATCTATATCTTTATCTTCTCGATACTCCTTTGTAGAGGTAGGCAATGGCTGAAATGATGATGAGGTAGGCACGACGGCTGCGAAAATTGCATCATCAATCATATAGGTCTAAAACAATATTAACGCTATTAAAGTGTTTTTAAAATTAAAATGTTAATTTTAATTAAAGGCATGTATCTGTACACTCGTAACATTGGCTATAATCGTGTGAAGTTAAACAGTATTGTTTATAATTTTATAATGCATTCAATTTGCAGCACGTGTTATTTCTGTATTTTTCCGTGTAGCAATAATTTAATTATTTTTTAGACGTCTGCGAACCTAAATGTGAAGCTTTGTGTGATGTTTTTAGCGTTAAGCACTTTATTGCATTTTTATCGCCATCAAAGTCATGGTGTTCATCATTCAATTGATTACTAATTTCCATAATGTTAACTTGGATGCTCACATGATGTAGCAACGTGACAAACCTCAGGTGCACAACTACGCGTCAATACCAGTATGAGGGGAATAATTTCGATTCGAATAATTGAGTGACACAATTATTGATCGATTTACACATTGTTCTCATTACTGGAGTCTGGAATCTATGGTACTTGTTGTATTATTTATAATGTTATACTGTCCTACAATAGGCATGTCCTATATCTTAAAGCTCATGTAGCTATATCTTTGTCATCATTATGCTATCTGCCTTGCACTGATGGGCGGAAAACCTAAGCTTCAAACCTCTTGTAATTTTCTTTTAAAAACTTTCGTAACGGATCTTTATAATAACAGTTTAACTTTCCCGAGACTAACTAGGCCTTCCCTGGTTAGATTTGCGGCTAGATTAGTTCCATAAAGGGCATACAGTGTCCCAATAAACACGGATCGTTGATGTTTGAAATAAAAGACTGATCCAAGTAGGTAGGTGTACGTGTTACCCTCGTTTGAGGGTAATATTAAACCTAATGTTGCCATATATTGTAAGAAGACAATATCCTGGAAAAACAAATGACTATGCAAGATTTCTTAGTTCAATAAACCCATCAGTAGCCTACATCAGTTTGGACAGCTGCCATAAAGTTGATCGAGAGAAAGTTGGCAGCGTTCAGCGTTGCACTGAATGCATTGCTATGGCAGGTCCTTTCTCCTCATTCCGGTTTGTTGCCATTTAAATCCTTGAGATGAAAGCCTTTAGATTTCTTTCACTGTCATTATGTTAATAGTTAGGTACTGGACAGAATACATTTTCACAAATCATAACAAACTCCGATTATTGCCAAAGGATTAACATAAAGTAACATTTGAAACTACCTAAGTAAAAACCTAACTAAATTATTTTTTTACCTAATTAGCAAACTTCTAATTAATGAATGATTGATTAGCATTCTTCTTACCTAATTAGCAAATTTCGAATTAATCAATGATTCTTTGTTAACATTCTTTACGCTTTTAACATTGTATTGACAAAATATGTGTACTGTTGGACTCTATTTGTAGGGTGCAGATCTTTATTACTCGTATAAGCTCATCAAGCTTAAAAAACAGGTTAATGTTTTAATTTAGTTGTAATAAGTGTTATTTTGTAACAAAAATGAAAAATCTGATGTGCTATTGACTGTAAATATAAGCTTGTATTACATTAAATCATATCGTCGCTATTTTTTGCCTTCATAAAGATGTTGTGCTCTGCAGATAATTGGTGTTTTTATATTCTCGGACCCGTATTCTGCAACGATTCGCAGCATCCATCAAAGCTGTTGTTATAAATTAAAGCACTGATTTAGATAAATAGACTTTTATTTTTAACTAATATTACAAATCATTCGACCGATAAACGATACGTCAGAGCACAGAGAGAGGAGAGACTTCTAGGGGGCGCTGCTGTTTGCGTCAGTGCTCTGTGGTTTGCGTTTTACTCCAACACCCTCCCTTAAACGCAAACCCATTGCAGCGGTGAAGGCATGGTGCTTGCAGCGAGGAAGTCCTTTGGTCAATACATCAGCCACCATCTTTTCAGTGCATAGATACTCCATGTGTATTTGGCCTGCTGCAACCTTTTCTTTCACGAAGTGGTATCTGACATCTATGTGTTTGCTGCGAGCTTGATAGACATCAGAACCTGAAATGCTAATGGCACTTTGATTATCACAGTACATAGTCAAAGCCCCTAAAGTATTTTGACAGATGTCCTTTTCCAATTGTTGAAGCCAGAGTGCTTCCTGCACAGCAGAAGCCAGAGACATATACTCAGCCTCGGTGCTGGAGAGGGCAACTGTTGTTTGCTTCTTTGAGTTCCAGCTTATACATGCGCCTTGAAAAATAAATAAATATCCAGTACAAGATCTTCTGTCTAAAGTGTCACTCGCCCAATCGGCGTCGCAGTAGCCAACCATGTTCTCATCATTCTTTTTGAAAGTTAATTTCATGTTCATTGTTCCTTTGAGATAACGGAATATTCTTTTCACAGCTGTCCAGTGTTGCATTGTAGGACTGTTATTGAATCTACTTGCAGTGTTCACCGCATATGTTATGTCTGGGCGTGTGCCTTGCGACAGATAAAGAAGGCAGCCAACAGCTTCTTGATAGGGAATATTCTGTAGAATTTCACTTTCATTTTCAGCCTTTTTTAATTGTGTTCCAGCTTCAAATGGTGTTGGTACTGGTTTGCAGTCAAACATTCGAAATCTGTGTAAAATTTTCTCAATATAAAGTGATTGATCCAAAGATATTTCATCTAAATCTTTACTTTGTGAAATTTTCAACCCAATACATTGTACAGCCTTGCCAAGATCCTTCATTTGAAATTTTTCTTGTAATTTTTCTTTCACAAATGATGCAGTTTTTTCATTATTGAAGAAGCAGAGTAAATCGTCAACATACACTGCTATAAGAAGTATATCATGTTCATTATTAAGTCTATAGTATATACAAGGATCCATAATTGATCTTTTCAATCCAATCTCCAATAGTGCAGCGTTGAGCTTTTTGTTCCATTGACGACTGGCTTGTTTTAAGCCATACAGAGCTTTGTTAAGTCTGCACACTTTGTTTTCGACTTCATAACAAGGCGGCGGCGACATGAATATTTCCTCTTCAACATCTCCCTGTAGAAAAGCTGTAATAGCATCCATTTGATGGATTTCCAGTCTGTATTTTGTTGCTAAGCCAAACAAGTATCTTAATGAAGTCAAGCGGACCACAGGAGCATAAACATCGTGATAATCAATACCTTTTGTTTGTTTAAACCCCTTGATGACAAGACGGGCTTTGTATCTTACTATTTCTCCAACATCATTTCGCTTAGTTTTGAAAACCCATTTGCATGGTATTAACTTTTTGCCTGCAGGTAAGTCTACTACTGTCCAGGTGTTATTATCTAGTAATGATTGATATTCAGTATCCATAGCCATTTTCCACAGGTTAGAATCTTCTCCATTTAGTGCTTCAATGTGACTTTGTGGCTCATTATCTAAAAGACTCATGGTAGACTCAGAGTTAGAACATAAGAATGAATTAAGTTCTGTATCATTACTTTCATCCTCATGTTGTAAATTTTCTTGCAGGTTTTGTCGACGGGGTCTTAGGTTTACATGGTATGTACTTTCTGGAGAACTCAAACTATCTGAAGGTATGTAACTCTCATCTTCCAGGTCTTCGTATGTGCTTGAATCTGAGTCATTATATCTTGTTTCATTATTCAATTCTGCATTGTTAGAATTATTTTCAGGTTCAACTTGAATATGTGTACTATTAGACTCATGACAATCATTCCTCTGATTTATTTCTGCCTTATGTGTGTTTTCATTTTCATTCAATATTTTAGAATTATGAGATTCGCAAACATTCTGGCTTATACTGTTTTCAAGAAATACTGCATCTCTACTCATCACAACTTGTTTACTTTTCTTGTCAATGAAGCGATAACCTTTGGTGCAGTCACTGTATCCAATAAAAATCAACTCACGAGATTTGGGATCTAATTTCTGACGTTTTTCCTTTGGTATATGTACCATTGCTCGGCATCCAAATATTTTCAGGTGGCTGAGGTCAGGCTTGCATCCAGTCCAACGCTCTTCAGGAGTGACATGTGGCAGTGATCGATTTGGCGAACGGTTGACGATGTAGGCAGCAGTTGCTATGGCTTCTGCCCAATACTCCTTCTGCAAAGAGGCATTGAATATCATACACTTAGCCTTTTCAACTAAAGTACGGTTCATTCTTTCACTTACACCGTTTTGTTCAGGTGTGTATGGAGTACTTGACTCATGTTTTATACCAAAATGCTTCAGACATTTATCAAACTTATGATTTTTGTATTCTGTCCCATTGTCACTTCTTAATGTTTTAATTTTACAGTCCAATTCATTTTCAACTTTATTTTTGAATTCTATAAATTTCTCAAAAACCTCTGATTTTTGCTTCAAAAAATAGACAAACACCTTTTTGGAATAATCGTCAATAAATGTTAAAAAGTACCTTGCGCCTCCGATAGACTGGTTCTCCATTGGCCCACATACATCGCTGTGGATTAACTCCAATAATTTTGATGCTCGGGAACCTTCATGCTTGAATGGTTGTCTGGTCAGCTTGGCTTGCAGACATGGAGTACATGTCACATCTTTATTGTCTTGAGATAGTTTCACACCCAGAGTACAATTGGGGATCTTCTTCAAATCATTGAAGTTGAGATGTCCGAGTCGTTGGTGCCATATGTACCTGTCTTCAGCTATGACAGACATAGCCCTTCCACTGTTGCATGTTAATAATTTGTATGTATTATTCACTAGTTCCGCATTGGCCACTACATTTCCTTCCTTGTTTGTTACTGCACATCCATTTTCATTAAACTCAACTGGGTTTCCATTGGAAATTATTTTGCTCACTGACAGCAAATTTGTGGATAGACCCGGCACATATAAAACATCATTCACTTGAATGCAGTCCACAGTCCCAGTGTCTTCATTCTTGACTTGAATAGTGACTGTAACACAGCTCTGAACACGAAGTACTGTATTGTCAGCAATTCTGATGGTATTTACAGATGGTGCTTTTTCATTCTCAAGCCAGTGGCCATGCATTGTCATGTGAGCAGATGCCCCTGAATCCACATACCAGTTGGTGCTGTCATTCAGTAAAGAAGCAGAGAAAGCAGCAACAAAACTATTCTTTGTATCTTCATTTTCCTCCTTTTTTTTATTTTTAAACCAACAATATTTGCTAACATGACCATGTTTATTACAGTTAAAACATCGGGGTCCTTTAGGCTGATTGGGTCGAGAGTAATTACTAGATTTGACATAAAAAGCAGTAGTAGTATCTGATTTAACTTCTTGTAGCAATTTGGTTTTAATCAGATCGGCACTAATCTTTATTCCACAGCTCTCAATCCCCATAATCATAGGCTTGTACTCTTCGGGGAGGCCGGCCAGCATTAAAGTGCCAAGCCACTCATCATCAACTCCGAAGCCTATGGCTCTCAACTTGTGTGCTGCTGACATTATTTTATTGATGTAATCTTCTACATTTAAGGGCCATTCTTATTCTTACGCATTTTTGTGTGAGATGTAAGAACAGCATATGTTTTGAAAGAAAATCAGTGCACTGTATATTAATTTACTTAGTAAAATACCTCTATTAACTAGGCCCAATATCATTTTTATCATAAAACTATTAGAAGAATATTAAAAAAAAGTTACAAGTCCAAAATGTCACGGACCGTGTAGTGTGAGATTCCCGGATTTGGACATACAATATTTTTTTCTGAAGAGATGTTATGTTATTTTGATAAATATTACAGTAATTATGCAAGATTAATACATGTTATATAAGACTGTTAAAAATTTATACCAATAATAATTACCATTTTTGATTTTGAACACCAAACATTGTGTGAGCAGTTTTTGTGTCACAACCACGTGCGCCACCACAGTATCTGTGTGCGCCACTTTAAATATGCGTAACTCGGTAAAAAACTATCTTTGATATTGACATCCCTTGCTAAGTTTTTTTAGAACAGTAACATTGTCATCTTATTAGATTTGCAAATGGCTGAACGTAGTGAGTGAGCCGCAAAAAATTATTTCCTATTTATTTGAAAAAAGGGACAACCATAACACGTCCATCCCGTGTACGGTTTTTAAAGGTAGGTATCAATGTCACGCTATTGTATAAAACATAATTATGTACCTCATGCAGTATAGTTTCAGATAATTGCACAAGATCTGCTAATGAGGATCATTTCGATTTTTAGCTGTGAATGCAGATTTATAGGGCTAAGAAATCCTTAATACACAGTCCAAAAATTTTTGTTCTACGACAAAAATTGACAAAGTTATGGCCAAATTACTAAAAAAGTTCACTGACCGCCCGGCGCGGGGACGATGACGTCATTATATCCGATCCGAACGCTGCCGGCGTACTGCGTGGATAGAAAATATTTTTTTCTAGCCAAACTATCAGTTTTAGAGAAAAACTTGTAATGACATTTATTCATTAGAATAAAGTAAGCTATCGATAGGTAATTTTTAAAAATAGAAATTGTGAAAAATAACGCAAAAAATCCATACGCTCATACGATTCAATGGAACGCAGAGACGCGATTGGGGTCTCCGCAGTGGTATATTTGGCGATTTATTCAAATAAAGTGTTCATAAGTGTTGTCTTCTTCCAAGTAAAATATAAAAATGTATAAGTATTAATTTATTTACTTCTAATAATAAGGTATAGCTGAGGCAGATACACTCTGCCTAGGCTACAAGACATTGCTATGAAGATCATTTCGATGTACACGCAATACCTACAATGAGTTAAACCTACGTATACTATTCGCCGTGCCCATGGGCGGGCCAGCTGCTGCAGGAAAGGACAGCTGCTCCCTCCTGGAAATCTATTTAATCTTAGCCTAGAAGCTGGGTATGACTCCCCCGCCCCCCCCCCACTCCCCAGGTCATAAGCTGGGCATGACTTCCCCCTCGGCCAGAAGTTGGGTATGATTTACCCCCCCCCCCCCAGGCCCGAAACTAAGTATGACTTGACCCCTCCCCCTCCCCCCAGGCCAGAAGCTGGGTAAGGCTTGCCCCTCCCCCAGGCCATAAGCATAAGCTGGATATGACACCCCCCCCATGCCAGAAATGCCAGAAACTGGGTATGACTTGACCCCCCCCCCCTCCCCCCAGGCCAGAAGCTGGGTAAGGCTAGCCCCTCCCCCCAGCACATAAGCATAAGCTGGGTATAACTCCCCCTCGGCCAGAAGCTGGGTATTACATACCCCCCCCAGGCCAGAAACTGGGTATGACTTGACCCCCCCCCTCCCCCCAGGCCAGAAGCTGGGTAAGGCTAGCCCCTCCCCCCAGCCCATAGAAACTGGTTATGACTTGACCCCCCCCCTCTCCCCCAGGCCAGAAGCTGGGTAAGGCTAGCCCCTTCCCCCAGTCCATAAGCATAAGCTAGGTATGACTCCCCCTCGGCCAGAAGCTGGGTATGACTTACCCCCCCCCCCCCCCCCCCTCCAGGCCAGAAACTGGGTATGACTTGCCTCTCCCCCCCTCCCACCAAGGCCAGAAGCTGGGTAAGGCTTGCCCCTCCCCCCAGGCTATAAGCTGGGTATGACTTATCCCCCCCCCAGGCCAGAAACTGGGTATTATTAGCATCATATTATGTATTATTATGTTCAATACAAACAATCATTAAGTTACACTCACCCCAACCGCGTCTCCGCATTGCATCGAATCCTATGAAAATGTGGTTTTTGGACATAGCGATACTTATTTTTCACAATTTTTATTTTTAAAAATTACTGGTCGATAGGTTACTTTATTTTGATGAATAAATGTTATTAAAAGTTTTTTTCTAAAACTGATAGTTTAGCTGGAAAAAAATATTTTCCATCCCAATAGTACGCCGGCTGCGCTCGATTCGGATATAGTGACGTCACGCGGCCCAGCGTACGTTGACTTTTAGCGGCAAAAATGGTCTATGTTTATTACTTAATATCTTCGTAAGTAATGGTCCGATTTGGATAATTCAAAAAGATATATCTTTCTTATGTCTTAAAGATTAACGTAGATACTAGTTTTATTGAATTTTCTACAACAGTACTGATCCTCATTCACCGATAGTTTTTTGGATATATCGGACACGTTCCAAATTGTCACGGCCATGGTATTAAAAATGTGTCACTACCGCAAACTATTTAAGTACATGGTCGTGACATTACAACGCGTGGTTGTGACATTCTATTTTTATTTTTTTAATAGTTTTTGTTGTTCTGCTAAATTATTTTGTGTATTGTGCAATTTTTAGGAGTAGCCTTTTAGTAAGTGTACTTATTTTTCGCTAGTATGATTTTCTAGATGCCACGAAGGAAAAATTATTGCACTTTCTCATTTCTGCAGTAATATCAAATTTTACTGAGACAGCTCCCGGTGAAGGCCCTGCAGAGGTGGTCGGATTTGTTTTAAAAGGAATTGCTATTAACCATATTTTTAGTGGTACGGTGACTATGAAACATGTTTAAGTTGTCAAAACCAACTGTTATGTGAATCCTACAGAAATCTCATTTGATACTCAATTAGGTACCTACTGTGTTTAAGATTTACTAATTTGTTAAGCATATTATCATATCGAAACCATGTAGGTAGCATATCGGAAGCATGATTAGATAGTGCCAATAATAAAAAGTCTATTTTTTTTATCTAGTAGATATATTAACTACCTGACGGTATTTTTGATCTCAATTTTAATTAAATTTTTGGATGTTCAGAAAAAAGTACATAATATTACCAAATAACACCTTTGTTGATGAAACGAATTTAGTGTATTTTATTGTTAATCAATTTAAACTATTATGATATAAATTTAACAACATAAATATTATTATTTACAGTAAAAATGTAAAACTGTCACATGCGTGTCATGCAGTGTCACAGCCGTGTTTACGTAGGCTATTTGGTTTCCTTTCCAAGGGCTTTAAGGTTGTCCATATACATCAAAAGTATGCTTTTGGTTTATACTTTCGATACACATCGCAAAAAGTTTAAAAAAAAAATCTTTAATTTTTAAAAAAAAATTGGCTCAAAGGACAATGACCAAAAATGTATGGAGTGTGGTCCAAATGTCCACCACTAACGAGACCTATGTAGTAACATAGTTTACTAAATACTGATTCATTATAATCAAACCGCAATCAAAAATATGCTGTCAGTAAAAAGTTATGACTGAATGAAAAGTCTGTTTTTTACCTTTTCATCCGAAAAATGTTCTTGATATCATTATATCCATTGCACATTTTGGACTAATCTACGCATGTTATGTCATGTCGCATGTGGCGCGGGGTTATAGATGAATTTTATTAAATATTATACTAACTGTGCCTACGACTTTGTACGCGTGAAAATTGTTTGGATAATATTTCCCATTTTTACAACATTTGTCTTTACTGCTCCTCCCCAATTGGTTGTAGGGTGATGTTATTTATCCTAAAACCATCCTTGATAAATGGGCTATCCATAACATATAGAATTTTTCAAATCGGACCAGTAGTTCCTGAGATTAGCGCGTAAACTACTACAATTTTTAAACAGTCATAACTTTTTACTGACAGCTTATTTTTTTTTCGTCCCATACTGAAAGTTAATCTCTATTTAAAGGACTATAAGCCAATATAGGTCTCTCTTGTGGTGGACATTTGGACCACTTTTGGTCATTGTCCTTTAAGAATGGCCCTTAAACTTGAACTGAGATTTGTATTTATTAGATCTCTTAAAAGACCAACTTTACGGAGTAGGCCCGAGTCTTCAAATGCTTTAGATAACTTGTCCCATACCATTTTCGCAGTCGTGGCGTCTTGAACATGCACATAGAGCTGTGGGTCTATTGAAAGTATAATCTTGGACTTAGCTTTGATGTCTTTCTTCGTGTCTACAGAGTCCACGGAGGTTATACACTCCCACAGTTCTTCATGTTGTAGATACGCTTCCATTGCGAATTTCCACGTCGAAAAATTATCTCTTCCAGTTAGCTTTTGTATGGACAAGGTGTTCGAAGCCATATTTATTGACTTTATAGCAATATAATCTGAAATTGCTGAAAGAGAAAATGTGCTGCACGCGGTCTGTGAGGTTATGTTACTGAACTTTACTTTACTTTACTATTTACTAAATTCTTACTGAAACTATTGCAGGATGGGACGGCCCATAACCTATTGTTATAAATTAAAGCACTGATTTTGATAAATAGACTTTTATTTTTAACTAATATTACAAATCATTCGACCGATAAACGATACGTCAGAGCACAGAGAGAGGAGAGACTTCTAGGGGGCGCTGCTGTTTGCGTCAGTGCTCTGTGGTTTGCGTTTTACTCCAACAAAAGCATATGCAAGCTAACTTGTTCTCCACCATTGAGTTATAATGTACTACGTACTTCTCCACCTGTTAATTTTAAGACACAAATTGCCTTGTCCGGAATATTTTCGAGTTATTATAAAAGTTTGATTTAGCTTTAAAATACGGGCCTTGATGTTTCACTCGTCGTTTAACTAATTTATGTCCTCTTAAGGACGTCTCGAAGTCGTCTTGTTTGAATCGGGAGGATTGTATTTTGACCTTCGCAAACCTTTTTAACGCATTTGAGCAAAAAGTGTATTAATTATGTTGGATTATCGAAAAGTCTAGAAAGACAAATAAGTTTAAAGAAACTTGTGACGCAATAAGAGCTTTATTGAAAAAGAAGATGATTTGGCAGGGCAATGTAGAGTCGCATAATACTTTAGGGATCTCCATTAAAGTCTTTTAAATATGATAACTTCAACCTTCTTCACCTATTGTGAGGATTATGCTTATGAAAGCTGAGCTCACAACTCTAAACTATAATGATATCATCCACAATTTTTTAAGATACTTTTAACTCATTAATGTAGGTACGAGTAGATAATTATGTTTGTAAATGGGTTAATAACAGAACAGAAATAGAAGAACAAGATTAACTTTCGTTATATCCAAGCCAAGATTAATCAACATTTAAAAAGTACTTATAATACTTTATTTCTGCTTGCATTCCTGTCCATTAAAACAATCATTGTCGTGCCAGTCCAACGCGTGATCACCGTAAAAAATGTCAGCAACATAAAAGGAATCTGGTTTGATCTTCTTTATACCTGGTCCATTAACAGCAACGGCTTTTCTGGAGCCCTTTAAAAGTTGCCAGCGTAAAAAATAAAATAAAACTCTTGATACAAGCCTCAGGTCTGGATTTTTTGTTTTAAGGAAAGAGCAGCGGCTACGAGTATAACTCATCAATCATAGTTAAATTATAATTCAAAGAAGATTCAATTAACTTTGTAAATGTAAAAGGTTGTCTTAATTATAAAAACATTATCTTTGTTTTCATTTGGATCATTAAATTAAAACAGTGAAAACTCGTTTAGAATGGAAATTAACTTGTGTTATTGTTTCTAAAGCGCCCACACATTATTATTAGAGCATATTATTATGTATGTCTTTGTATGGCCATTTGGCCACAGCTTCTTTTAGCAAGAAAGTAGGTATTTTATGACAAATAACCGAATTTCTTCCGTCAGCAGTTGTTTCGGCGATATTTTCCCAAAAAATAAATAAATAAATAAATAAATAAATATTTTTCCTGAAGTGATGGTGAAGTTGACATGAAAAAGGCTTGAATAGGTAGGTACTATTATAGATTTGACATGTAATTTTTAATCCAAATTCATAAGGGACCGAATCACCTTTGACACATTTTTGTCTGTTTAGGCCTCATTAGGTTGTGCCTTTAAATAAATAAATAAATAAAATAAAATAAACAAATCTCTAACAGTAAACTAACACTTTCTAGAATTTTATTACCTACATTATGCATAGAAGATACTTATGTGGGAGAAAGTGGGCGTAAATTGCAGAGAAAGGAATATTTGCGCGTCCTTTGTGCGAAGCGATTGATAATAACGGGACAGACAAGCCAACTGGCTACTGTGCCACGTGTGTTTTACATGTCGAGTACATCAGATTTAGGTCGACAAGACTCAAAGGTCGATACGATACATTAAGGTAAGCGAAAAATCGCTTGAATTTATTTTTCTAAGGTGTGTGAAGAAGAGACCGCTTCCTAAATTCCTAAAAATAAATTTTTAATAATGGTTCCATTTCAATTAAAAAAGTAAGACACGGGCCTGAACGCGACGTTTAACTCATGTAGGTACTCACGGCTTGACGTTTCGGCTGCGTATTTTAATAGGAATGATACAATTCAAAGTCTTATCAATACTCGTAGAAAGCTATCTCTACAAATAGGTTTTCCTAGTTGCAGAGAAAATTACTAAATTACTCTCGCAAAAAAACAATAATCTGAATTCAATTAATGAAATGAAATTAAAACTCGAGTACCAAACTTCAAAAAAAGAAGTTGTAAGTTGCGTTCCAAAACTTTAAAAAAAATCCTTTTTATACCATGTCCCAAATATGGATTGCTCTATCGTTTGCAATAATTGCTTTTATACCAGCCTTTTTTGTGTCTTGTAAATACTTTGATTTATTTTTTGTGCTGTACGAAGAGTAGGTAACTAGGTAGTCGTCTCCTCCCATGCTTGGAGTTGGAAGCGATAAGAGGCTAGCGGTCAGCTATTTAACGGTCTGCCTTCTTAGATGCTTCTTCACCTTACTAACCTACATTTTCAGATTTGAGACTAGGCTACTTACCCAGTGTAACGTTTTTAACTGTTTCTAATAGTATGTTAAGTGAACCTGGTTCTTACTTAAACTACGTGCTATAATAATAAGGTAACTGATTTAAAAAGACACTTCTTTTATCCCGTAGTAGGTTCCCCTGCATTGGACGACGTTACAATTTTCTCGTTGGCCCTGGGACTGGAAGACATTGGGAAGATAAGAGTATAGCTTTGTCCCTCAGTGAAATCGAAACTAACAATTCAGAGGTGGAATTGTGTAAAGTCAGTTATACAAATAGTCCAGTCAATAAAGCATTATAGATGGAAAACTGTAGAACACAATTTCTGACTTCAGGACTTTATTTAGACTAGTTAGGAGGTGAACATAGTAAAAGTCCCCACCCTTAGCCCTTGAGCCGGCGGGGAGAGGGGGGTTTAAAGGTGCCACTTTTCGGTTTTTCGCTTAATCCTCGGAAACTATGCGTCCTAGTGACATGACTACTTTGAACCAAAAAAAGCATATTCAATTTGCTACAGGTGAGATACTCAAGTTTTTCAATAAATTGTATAGTTTTCGCGGCATCTGCTCTAGAAGGTCTGTAATATTGGAAATTTCATTTATGTCTTACATGTTCCCATCAGGAGAAAATCGACTAAATAAACATTGAGCAATCATTTTAGACATGCGGGAGCATGTTAAGCCTAGTTCCAGAGAGGGAACTGCACCGTGCGTATATTTAGACGATCCACTTTGAGCCACTTTTGACTCCTCATCACTCAAAAACTACTGTGCATTAACACTTCAAATTTGGCTCATGTGTTGAGACTTGCAAGATATACATCAGTTTCAAATTTCACAAATATCCCTCAAACGGTTCTTTAGGTATTGACGTCCAAAAATCTACATGTTTGACCTATAGACCAAATTCTAACCACTTCCAGATGACATCGAAGGTTCAAATTTGGCATCCAGAAAGGTAGTTATGTAAATACAAAGGAACAAATAAAAAACCAGTAAATTTTAACATTTCACATGTTATAGATAGATGTTAGTGTTCTAAATGTCGATTTTTGAACGTCAATACCTAAATAACCGTTTGAGGTATATTTATGAAATTTGAAGCTGATGGTTATCTTACAAGTCTCAACACATGAGCCAAATTTCAAGTGTTAATGCACAGTAGTTTTTGAATGATGAGGAGTCAAAAGTGGCTCTAATTGGTTCGTCTAAATATACGCACGCTGCAGTCCCCTCCCTGGAACTAGGCTTAACATGCTCCCGCATGTCTATAGTGTTTTCTCAATGTTGATTTAGTCGATTTTCTCCTGAAAAGAACATGTAAGACAAAAATAAAATTTCCAATTTTACAGACCTTCTAGAGCAGATGCCTCAAAAACTATACAAGATATAGAAAAACTTGACGGTCTCACCTGTAGCAAATTGAATAAGCTTTTTTTGGTTTATAGTAGTCATGTCACTAGGACGCATAGTTTCCGAGGATTAAGCGAAAAACCGAAAAGTGGTACCTTTAAACCCCCCTCTCCCCGCCGGCTCAAGGGCTAAGGGCGGGGACTTTTGCTATGTTCACCACCTAACTAGGCTAAATAAAGTCCCGAGGTCAGAAATTGTGTTCCACGGATTTCTCTCTACACCGTCGTTAAGGCATTCATTGACTGGACTAAAAGCGTTTGACAGAATAATCGTACGTTATGAACTGTCAAATGATTACGATTGCTTTACACAATTCCACCTCTGTTTCATCAGGAACATTAGGAATAGATGACTGTCACTGTCATATTATTATGTGGGCCCAAAAAACAAAGGAATTTTCCTTCTTTCGTTTATTCCAAGATTTCCATCGGCTTCACACCTAAATGCTGCGCCACTCGCGCATACATATCGATCATGTTCCGGGCGTACGAGATTGTTCCTTTCTTCTTGGTTTGTTCCGCGTTGGCGCGTTCCTTGTCTCCAGGCGCTAGCACTGGCAGGGATGGGTCCATCTAGAATATAATAATACAAAAGATTTTAACAAAAGAATACTCCAAAATTCATAGTTTGGCACTTAGCGGTAAGCCGTGTGACGACCAATGCGTTAAAGGCCCATTATACCTGCACTTAAACTTCCTAAGTTCATTAGAGTTACGGACTCTATCAAAAGTGGTGTTTGATTCCCAGACTCGCCCAAAAAAGACTTCTGATTTAGATTTGAAAAGGAGTTGTGTTTTCCCGGACCAAAACGTGTTCGCAGATAAATAAAGCATTGTATTGATGTAAAACTCGGTTATAGAATTCTCCCGCGCGTGTAAACACAGCCTTATCGTCATAGCGATGATTTGCGTCACTGGAAATAAATCTTGCCCAGATATTCTTGAGGCATATTTTTATGATACCGGTTCTAAGCTCCTCCAGTGCTGCAGTCCCGCTGCTATACGTTCGCCGAAGCCAGGGGCAAACTGTCCCGGGTCGATGGCCATGAAGCACTGTCCCAAGTTAGGTGCGCTGGCAGCACCTTCGATGCTCCACGGACCGTTCTGGTACGACATGTTGGCACCTGCAAGTTTAGTACATGCAACAATTTTACGTCATGGGAGTTTGCTGTTGCTAATTGAAAGAAATAAAGAAGATTACACAAGAAAGAGCAGTAGCACATATTAAGAAAGAAAAAACAAAAGTGTATCTTTGCAGTGCCACTTTCTCGCAATAGCGATGCCCATTGCAATGGGACCCAACTCAGCATTATGCCGTTTTTCAGTGTGCGTGGTGCAAGAAAATGAGTTAAGTTAAACTAATGTTATACTAAACTAACCAGAAAGTCCCCCGCATAGCACCTCGATAGCCGCGGACAGGCCATATCCCTTGTATCCGCTGGTTGCTTCCATACCGCCGAGGGGCATTAGGCGATAAGTGTCGAAGGCCTGCGGAAAATAGAAGAAAATGCCTTTCAATTCTTTACATTATCTTTTAGGATCTACCAGCAAAAACATAAGTACATACCGCGATTCAACTCACACACAGCGCCATCTATCGGTAACTCAAAACACTACATATATGAAACATGGCATTAAACAGGTGTACTTATAGAAATAATATTTACCAACTGTGCATCTGTGGTTGGTTTTCCGTCCGGACCGTAAGCCCACCCCTCTGGTATTGGTTCTCCCTTGTGAATTTGGACTTCTATCTGAAATTAAATGTTGTCTCAAACTAGGTACCTAAAAAGTGTAATTCATAACACATTTTTCATCTTTTCCTACATAATTAAAAGGGTATAAAGTCTTTCATACCTTTCCCAAAGCCACTGCTGTGCTTGCCATGTCCACTCCTAATGAATCACCGTTTGCTGCGGGCGCAAAAAACGCTATGGGGTTTGTTCCCATAGCTGCCTTTGAAAAAAAAAAGATAAATACACACACTTAGGAGAAAAATTCTGAAAAGCCAATAATTATCATCATCATCATCATTTCAGCCACAGAACTTCCACTGCTGTGACTTCCACATCGCACGGTTGGTAGCGGCCTGCATCCAGCCCATTCCTGCTACCTTTATCAGGTCGTCGCCAATATCATTGTTTTGCAAAAGGTACATTATTATATGCTCTACTTAGCTTTCATAGCCTTATTTGATTAAACTTAACATTAATGATTTGTAATAATTGCGTATTACATACAGAAATAGATGCCTTACATCTTTAGCCCTGGTCGGCACCATAACTGGCGAAGAGTTCGTGAAGGCCAGTCCAATGAGGCCCTGCCGCTCTGCCTTCAGCGCCCAATAGCCTGCCATCCCGAAATGGGTGCAACCTACAATGAACATAAATAAAAAACTCATTTATTTTTGCAAATAGGCTTTTAAAAAGCACTTTTACACGTCCCACTAACCATGCCACTGCTTCGGGACAATAAATGGGAGTGCTGAGAAGAAGCAGCGCAAGAAACTCAATCACTATTGCCACCCTCCTTTTCAAGGGTTTACAATCTTCAAAGTCTTTAAAATATACATATACTCGTAGTTATAAGTATTGATGCGAGCTAGGCAGTTAAACATTCCAAACATTTTTATATTATAGGTACTTAATCATCAATGATTTATATAAGAAACATAAAAGAAACACACAATGTACCTAATAAGGGTTCCAGTATAAAAAAGGTCACTAGTCATCAGTCATCATTCGTCATCATCATTGGTCATAGTTTCCTCTGCAGGAGCACACCCTCCAAAATTAAATGGAAGATTTGGTGCACACCGGTCAGACAGCAAACAAAAGCATTTTGCTCTTATTTTTAACTAAGTCGAATAAGTCACCTTTCTCACTTTGAAACAATAAATATGTGTTTTTCTTATCTGGCGGATATTTATTCTTAGTCTTTATTTAACAACATTGTCAGTTACAGTAAATGTAACTAATTATCTCAAGTTTGTTATTGATATATTGCTGTTATTACGTTGTATTCTCATTATAAGCGTACAGGCCCTGACAATTTTGAATTTATGAAAAAATAACTGCGTGTCTATAGTTGCTAGGTCTCAGGTAGGTCTCAGGGAGCTTCTTGGCACCGCTTCGTAGACCAAAATGACCGCGGAGGATGTCTTGATCGTTGGTAATATACTTACTACGATTAAAAAAGGTATCCATAAAGTTCAGTTACAAAGACTGAAAAAATTTCAGGTACTTGCCTTTGGCAGAGACGACTCCAACGCCGGATTCCCTCGCCTTCTTGAATCTGATGGCCTGGTGCATGCAGAACAATAAGCAGTTTTACCTTGGAGTTAGGAGTATGTACCTACAGCTTAAAACAAGGAGAAAAGGGAGGTAAATGGTGGGAGGAAAAGAAAGTACTTGCCTTTAGCAGAGACGACTCCAACACCGGATTCCCTCGCCTTCTTAATGGTCAGGTCCATGCAGAACAATAAGCAGTTTTACCTTGGAGTTGGGAGTATCTAGGTACAGTTTAAACCAAGAAGAAAAGATTTGGACACTTGCCTTTAGCAGAGACGACTCCAACGCCAGATTCCCTCGCCTTCTTGATGGCCAGGTCCATGCAGAAGTTGCCCACAGTGGCTCCAAGGCCGCTTCCGCCGTCCACCCACGCTGTAGCGGCAGCTTCCTTCAATATCGTTGGCTTGGCGTTGGCGTTCACAGCGCCTTTTTTGATGTCGTTTATGTAGAATACTGAAATATTTTAATGTAAAATACCTTAGCAAGGCAAGAAGTGTATAGGTATCCATCGGTCCATAATAATGATATAATGATAATGAGGTTAAGTACTTTAGAACGAATAAAAATCCAACCAGTATTGGCCAAGTTTGTCCCTCAGAAAAACTAAACTGTCAAAGATCACGTAACACGTAGTAAAGTTTAAAGAATAAGGACCGATTTCCCTCAGTTTCTATTAAAGTTCGACACTACCCTTGAAACCCTCCCTAGACAAAACATCATCCATCGTAACAGTTTAATTGCAACAAAAAACACTGCAGCGAAGCGATTTCGAAAAGAAAATGGTCACATAATTTAAAAATGTCTAGGGATCCAGGTCCAACTTCAGTTGCCCTACCAGCAAGCAACCCATACGATAGAAAAAACATTAATAAACTCACCTAGTCTGTTCAAGCCATGGCTAAAATGCCCTGTGGTGTCAGCATGCAGCAGTAGGGCCGCGTGGGCCTCCGCCTCCGAGGGCGGAGCGCCCGCGGCCCTCAGGGCTTCCTCCATGAACCTCTGTACCTCGTCCACACGAACCTCGGGCATCTTGACAAAGTGTCAGACCTAGGGAAAGTGCTAGTTTTATACCTGAAACGATAAACCTTTGATACATACAGGGTGTGCGAAAAAAAACACAAAATGAACATTAATTTTAAACCCAGTTAGACTCGAAAAGACAATTTTGAATACATCATCATAATTTTTATCACTGAAAATAAAACGTCTTTTCTTCTAAGTTACATAACATAACCTTCCGATTAGAGTAGGAAATAATACAGTTCCTAATTAAATAAAGACACCCTACTAACTTACTTGCTGATTATAAATATCACATAGATTATCTACTTATTGGTACCACTACTTATTTATTTACTTACGAAAACAAACAAATGCACTTGTTTGCTTGTACACTTTGTAGAGTCTTCAAAAATAAAATATTATCAGTTGTCACGATAATAAATGTTTGGTTTTTGATAGGAATAGTAATGAAGTGTAAATATTTATATCTCTTTAGAGTCAAGTGATAAACAAACACCCTTTGAATTCCTTCATATTATAGGACGTATACGATTTCAACCACTGACCGTGAGCGAAAGTGAGAGCAGTTTCTAATAATTATTAATAACGTAAGTGCGCCTATTAACGACCCCCCAAAATTTGTAGTCTATTACCGCCCTATTTTTTTTTCTTTCATAAAGGACATAATAACAGGTTCCAGAAAACACATTACCTAAAAAATATTTAGATATGTTTATTGACTATCAAAACGATTAAAATTTGTGTTCGTAATTAACCAGTAAACGAAGTTATTTCACATTAAATGGGACGCGCCCGCAACGGACGCACTTTTCATACTGATGCGCTCCCAGCTACTTAAGGTGCACCTTGTTATTAATTAGCGATTTTAACACATTTAAAATGAGTATACCAACATGTTTTTGCATAACAATATTAATTCGTACTTTAGTTTCCTTAATAAACCCTGAATATAGCCCTCTCGCTGTATTTTTGTGGCTTAAATACAATTTTAAATAAGGGCGGTAATAGAAACATTTTTAATAATTTGGTTCCTAATAACGACCCATGGCGTTGTTAGAATTTTGATAACGTTTTTTATTTTAGTATTTATATCTTTAGTTACGCATTTAACCTCCATTTTGTTATCTTGATCGATTCATAAGAATATTTCACATAATTAAATCAATTAACGCCATACGATAATTGTCATAGGTTTGGCATAAAATTGCAATGAACATTAAAGAATATCTCTAATAATGTATGACAATAGATTTTATAAAAACCTGTTAAATTCTAATTATTACCTATTTGATATAAAATAAAACCTAATAAAAATGATACTTCACTGATCATGTCTTCATTAAAGTAGATATTTTAGCTGGTTACTGTTTTTTTTTACGGTCGCTAATAGAATAAAGTAATATTCATACTTAATTCTATTACCGCCTCATAACTATAACGCCACCTGCGAAGACTTATAAGCCTGTATTTTGTATATAACTAACATTTATGACATGAAACCAAACCAATCATGCGTTATCACAACTACTATGTAACTTCTTAAGATCTATTGAATAATCAAAAAATAAAAAATAATTATACAGTGTCCAATTTTCCTTAATTTAAATTAAAATACACAATTACACACAATAAAAATCAATCAAAAACTAATTAAAAATTAAAGTCAAATTAAAAATAAAATATTAAATGAAAATTAAATTTTATTAAAACTCAATTACAGTTTAAATAATGACCCCCTACCCACTAGAACACCGGGTACCTACCGCGTAATCAAGTATAATTTATTATGTTGCTATTTCTGTTTGATTGTTTATTTATTTTCGAGAAGCGTGCCTTTTCTCTTTTAATAATAAAAAGAAAAAAATAACTTGAAAAAAAAAAAACAAATTTAACTAAAACTAAAAGCAAAACAAATTTAACTTGAAAAAATCAAGTGGTTCCTGAGCCTCTGAGCGGGAATCGAACCCGTGCCTCTTGGAATATACCCAATTGAAGAGCAATATTCTTAGCGGTCGGTAATAGAAACAGAAAAAACGTTAATAGAAACACACCTCGTCTATAGGTCGGTAATAGAAACAACTGCTTTTTCAGATTAAATTGTTATTTATTAATTATTGTGTGATTGTATACTCATTGTTACTACTTGAATTCAAAGATTACTTCATCATTGTTATAAATAAATTAAAGTGTCTTTTCTATCACCACGTCTTATATCTAATTTTCTAACGTTTCTCCGAAGTCAGCTTAAACTGGCGGTAATAGGCGCATTTACGTTAACTTACTTACGATAAATTTTCATGAGTAGGTAATTTGTTTATTTATTTGATCACCAACAAGGTTACATTGTAGCATTCACAAGAAAAACTTACTAAAACGACACATTTGTTATACAAACTTAATTATATGTGAAAATAAATAATATTGCATTTTAAACCATTGTAGGTACTATGTACGAGTTTATCCTCGAATCGGCAGGCCAGGCAGTCCAACACTTGACTACTTTTTCCAAAATTTATTAAAATAGAGACTGTTTTTGAGTGTTCTCGAGGGGATTGGGATTAAACAATATTTTGTGTTTTACAAGTACTAGTTAAAAGTTTGATAAAGACAAAAGGCTATTGGTATACTGGCTAACGGCGAACTGGGGTGATTAATTGCATGTAAACACATAATTTAGTATCAATTTTAACTTGCAACATGTGTTCAGATTCAATTTAATCACTTAAAATTACGTTAAAATGTAGTTACCTACTTAACAACATAATACGTGTAAATCAGCCTTTACACTCATGAGCTAAAATTAAATTAAGTACCTTTTTCCCACAAGTCCACAAGAAGTATAACTTTATTATTAGTTACATCAATCACATGTGCCTGGCAGATGTGTTACAACACAACTGATTAATTTAAGATAAGTATGGTAGTTAATTAATGCTTATCATTGTCACGCAAATGTGAAAACTGACTTCTTAAACTTTACTAAGTTTACAATTTTGCTCTTTGTTTGGTTTCTGATTAAGTATTCTCCGAACAATCAAAATACAGCTGAATTACGGATTTAAATATCTTCTTAGAAAATGGCTAGGCTTTTATTGGGATTAAATTAAATAACAGACAATCAATAATTTTATTGTATTAGGCATCACCTAACTTTAACCGTGACTTTAATGATAACCGGTGTTTTTGTATGGAGTTTGACAGATTTCTGACGTTTGTCAAAGTTAAAGATGGTGCAACCCAGCAGTTAGTGTTAGTAGTAAGTATAAGATGACCATTCATAATTTCGAGAAGGAACTGAAATATTGGGACACGAAGTAGCAGAATTTAATCGGAGCTCCAATTACACCTCAATACGACACAATTCGAAAGATCTTTTTCTGATCTGACCAGGAATCGAACCTGGATCATACCGTTAGCATACCTACATATTTCACCGCGCCAGTGCGTCTTCGCGCCGCCAATCGCCATTTTCAGACATGCGCACTAAAGTATCGACCGATAACTCAATGGGAATGGGGACGACCTTCTTCATTATGTAATTCAGCATCCATCGCAATCGTTTTCAGTTTGACAGACAGCTGACATCCATTGCTGCGGCAATACCAAGCAAATGGAACGACTGTCCTTGTGAGCCGCTGATGGATGTGCACAAATTGTGTTAATGCAAGCAGTTGTAATAGTTGTTGAGTTGAACAATTAGACTCCTGGTGCATTTGTAGGGAGTTGAATGAGTGCACTTCTTGATTGAATCACTGCAGTCCAGCAGTAACAATATTTTATTTTTATTTTTCTTTATTAAGAAAACAAACAGCATGAATTGCAAAATGAATAATTGGAGACAGTACTGTATGTGTGTGACTTACGCCTTAAATTCGACTTTTGCAAATGTTTAATAATCGGTTAAAATCGTGATGCAATCAATATTAACCTTTTTCTCTTAAACCTACTGATTGATAGATTGTCCACCCACAAGGTGAACGGACGACCACATAAAGGTAGCGGGAAGGCGCTGGATGCAGGCCGCCACCAACCGGGAATTGTGGAAATCATTGGGGGAGGCCTTTGTTCCGCAGTGGACGTCCTATGGCTGAAATAATGTTGATGATGATGATAGATTCACAGTTTGACCTTTGACACTAAACCTAGTTGTAGGGAACGGATAATCAGAAGGAATATATCTAATTGAAATGGCACACTTTAGGCGATCCTATGCTAGGATGTTATCTCTTCCAAGCAACCCTTGAAGGGACAGACCGTTTAAAATATACCTACAGTTAAAAATACACCCATAATAACACGGACTCTCCATAGGTCTTAATTGATATTACTAGACTATGGATCGTACTAATCATTACAAGTCTTAAAAGCGAAAAACACTAAAATCAACCGCATTTATCTTTCATAGACCGGCTCGAGCGATACTGCTCACTTATTCACTTATCTGCAGCTGCTATTAAAAACTCAATTAAAACTATTTACATAACAGTTGCTAGGCTAACCTTACATTATCCGTTATCGGTCAAAATTCGTATTTATACAAACAAGTTACAGAAACTAGAGTCATAGCTCTTTTGCCTTGAATTTTATCATACAGAACTGTCAGTAAGCCGTAGTTCGCAGCCGAGGCCGCGCGTGCCGTGTTCACGTACCTATATTACACGATTACAGTAATTATTATTAAGAAAATTACTGCTGTTTCAGCCAATTAAATAGTGGTAAGTTTTTTTTTATTACCTGCCATGAACTGTTGTTAAAAGTAAAAAAGTCGGTTTTAGAAAACAAAAAAACGCGTCATTATATCTGCAAACTAAAACATCTAGGTACTACAGACTTCACAGCACATTATGTTTAACTTTATGGTATCTTATATGGTTGTTTATAGGTGCTATTTTGCAACAAAAATGAATATTCTGATGTGCTGTTTACTGTACAAATGTTTGTTTTGGTTTTACATTGTATTTTGTTGAGTTCTTTTGTGGGACAATTTCAATATTAACCAAATATTTATTGATGTCAAATGAATTCATAATGATATTATTTATATCTGATAAGTCCAAAATGTAGTAAACAAAGTTTTTTTAATAACATTGATAACATTTCCATATGTGTGGGCAAAAGCTTGGCAAACAACGATGAAAATACGTTTGGAAGGACATTTCCCAATGTCAAGGTTAAAGTAGAACTGGTAGAACAAATATTAAAATGCAATCTACAAAACATTGTGACATCTTATGTGATAGGAATACGTTCTATTTTGCGATAAAATATTTTAAAGTCTGGTGTGGCGGGCGATTGTACCTACCTAGGTACATATTTTTTGCTTACTTAAATTATGTAAATACCGGTCGTTATTTACATATAAATATGTAAATCGGTCTGGTTATTTACATATTTTCGTAATCCACATTAATTCGTTGGCATAAAGTAGCTGTATTCATACTTTATTGAACAGTAAACATTCAACTTTTTTCAATGTAGGAACAAAAGCCGCACTTAATGCGCAAAACATTTTCTACCAATAGCTTATAACAAACATGTCCATAACAGTCATTGCAGTAAATTATGATCTAAAAGCATAAATTTATGACATCATTTAAGTAGGGATTTTTGACAGCATATTATCATCAGACTATAATTTTTGGAAAATAGAACTTGTTACAACTCCATAAGATAGTACAGTGTGAATGTGCTGTCATCCATTCAAAGTACATAGGTAGGAAAAGGTAGGCATTACTACCCAAAATACATATTACAAATACTTACACACATACCTACCTGAAACACAGGATGACTACATAATTAAGTAGGTACCACATTAAGGGGAAAAATTCTGTGATTATTACTAATTTACTACATAGTATAATAAAACATTTCGCTTTCCGCTCTCTGTCCCTACGTATGCTTAGAAAGATCTTTAAAACTACGCAAAGGATTTTGATGCGGTTTTTTTTTTAAAGATAGAGTGATTCAAGGGGACGGTTTATAGTAGGTACCTACCCGTGCGAAGCCGGGGCAGGTCGCTAGTTAAACACTAACGTCGACCAACAAGTTTTATTATCGTAATAAGTACAAGGATAGCACACCAAACTGTACTAGTTTGTTGAAATAATACTTCTATCTCACTAATTTATATGAAGAGCTAATTAACTATATCAACAATCATCAACAGACGTGCAATTTTAAACTCAGTTTTAATTGATGCGTCACTTTAAATGTGTTTTTGGGTTTAGGTATGAAGTCACTCACTTGTTGTTTGTTTTTAACCAAACCTTTGTCATTTTATCAGACGTAAACTCATGAGTTTACGTTAGGTGTTCTCGCTAGCGAGTACCTACGTCAAAAACATCTATGAAGACATCTATGAAGTTCTTGAAAGTAGCCCCTAGTGGCGCTGTACAATCTGTCATACATTTTGTAATTTTTTTACGCAGTCGCTATCAAGCACACGTAACGTAAACTCATGGTAAGCACAAAGAACGATGTCTATTAGTTTTTTAGTTTATTTTGACGTAGGTATTCGGTATAGGGAAGCGCGGTATCGTCTCGAATAAAAATAGCTAACTTTATAATGGTTTCAATGGTGGCCCTCAAGGCTAACCATGGCGTAGACGACAGCACATCAGACTATAAGTTTTTGTTACAAAATAGTCCCAATTACAACTACATAAAATCCTACAGTGCTAAGCTTAACGTGCTGTTGTGTATACAATATTTTCGCCCGTATTCACAAACGATGCTTTCTTAAGTGAAGCAGAAAATCGAACGCACAGTGTTGAATAGAGCTCTGTGACTGAGATTGGTTCGTGTGTCACCCTGTGCGTCCATGCGCACTGTGAGACCTCGGTAATGTTTGTGAATACGGGCGTACCTAAGTAGGATAACTTGGGTTCGGCACTCGTATGATTCTGATTTCTGATAGGATTTGAAAGTCTAACTATAATTTTGATATTACTTATAGTTTCCAAGGCCTGGTGAAAAAATGGTGAGTTTTTAAAGATAGCTTCGCAGTAGATAGATGACTGCTTTAACTGTCAATTTAAAAGGACAGAAAACTTAATGCCGCCTATTTAATATTATTTTATAATTAGTGCCACTGCAGTTTGTTAGTACCTAGGTATTAGTACACAGCTGTACAAATAGCTTATTGTTACCTAACTTACCGTTTTTTTTGTGTAATTAATTACCTAGCTATTCTGCATGAAATAAAAATAACACATCATTGTTACAAAATCTTTATTGGTTCGTCGTACACTGGTATGGTATCACATGGTATCAAGTAGCTATGCAATTTAAAAAAAGTGAATAACCTACAATATGTTTATTGACTACACAAGTGTCAAATAATATGTCATATGAAAAGTCAACACGAAGAAAATAATGGTATCTGGACTTTCTTTGCAAACATTTTTGGACAGCCTGTATATTGGACATCGTTGTTAACCAGTCCGTGCCTCATTTAAAACCGTCACTACGTAGCAATGAATAGAAGTAGTCAAAAATATGCCTTAAATGTATTAGAAATGTGACTTATTTTATCTAATTGCACTGGTTTTTTTTACAGTTTATCAAAATGGGCAAGGTAGCGACAGCAGACGCGTTCCGCTTCATGACGGACTGCTTGAAGGCAGCAGGGGCAGCAGCGAAGGCAGCCGAGCAGCAAGCTGAGCTGCTCATACAGGCTGATAGGCTGGGGCATCCCAGCCATGGTCTGAATAGACTTGGTTAGTTTGAGACGATTTTTCTTTGTATTCTTAGGCTGAGTTGCACCATCTTACTTTAACTTGCACAAACGTCAAAAATGTGTCAAACTCCATACAAAAAGCACCGGTTATTGTTATTGTTACGGTTAAAATAAGGTGGTGCAACTCATCCTTAGATCTTAAAGATGACCTTTCCATTTTTCAATAAGCAGGTAAAATTAATTGTGAAGTTCTTATATTTTAATTACCTAGAGAACGCTTAATCGAACTGTCTTTATTTCTTGCGACTTTTTTCCCTATCTTGTGGTGATCAATTCAACCAATACCTACTCATAATAAGGTAGCTTTTGGGTGATCCTTTTAAAAGACAAAATGAATTGATTAAGTGGAAAGATTAAGACAGGATAAGATGGCACTAATCTGGTTCATTCTAGAACACATTTCAGATCATGATCTACTGGGAGTTGCTCTAATATAAAATGAAAAATTCTGCACGCGGCGTGGATTTCCTAACTTTCGCATTTTTGTAATACCATAAGCTCTATTATTTTTCATTCAATATAAGTATAGCATCTTCCTGCTAAGAGTAACCGCTATAAACTACAAACGAAGTGTGAATCTACGACTTCCTTATTAGCGAGTCATCTCAGGAATTGTTTAAGACCTTAACACTAACTCGTACGATGAATTTTAATGAGTTTTTTAATGAACGTTTAAAAGTCTGTTCATTGTTTAACAGCAGGTTCATTTGCCACGTCAATGTATGATTAGTATGTTCAAAGCTCAAAGCAGACGTAAAGTTATAAATGATGGCCATCTGTCGTAGTGATTCCAAATAACGACCTCAGACGACCAACAGTGGTAGTAGGTTTAAATCCCGCAAAGGACACATTTAAGTATGTAACGCTTTTAGCTAGTAAAAAAAGTAAATTATGGTTATATTGAAAAGTAATATGCTTATCCGCTATCTACATACTAATTTGCCATAGTACAAACAAAGTCTTGCTAATTTTAGGCCTAGGTAATTGATGTTATAATAGTTGGAATAATTGAACTAGTTTTTCAATTGCAACTGCTTTCTAATTTCTAAACTAGTTCCTTTACCCTTAAATAGATGTTGGCTCTCTCTACGCACTATTTGTGGACAACTAATCACCGGGCATTGACTCTACTGAAATAAGCAGTCTTTCAAGTTAAAATTCTTTATTTTGCTCACCAAGTGTAGATACAATATCTTATCTACTTACTCTCTTCATAGGCACTTTCCACGACATTTTTTACCTGTAATTCACGTTTTTACCGTTATATCACAATAATGCATAGTAACAAAGAACAAATGGCAGAATTCAGGTAGTCGAAAACTTCGTACACATGTAAATGTATATTACAGGGCAGATATGTACCATCCTAGACTGCATCCCACTTAACATCAGGTGCGATTGTGGTCAAATACCTGCCTTGTTATGCATAAAAAAAAAACTTAAAACTAAGGCTACACCATTTGCAAGCAGAAATATCCTCGAAGAGAGTGCTAGCAGCAGCAAGTCTTGTAAGTCCTATCATTTGATTTCAGAAATGTACGTCAACGACATAGTAAGCGGTGCTTGCCAGCCGAACAACGAGCCAAAGATCCTAAAGGAGAGTCCTTCGACCGCGTGGATAGACGCCAACAATGTGCTGGGAGCCACCGCCAGCCATTTCGCTATGGACGTGGCCATCAGCAAGGCGAAGAACACTGGCGTTGGATGGGTTACTGTAAAAGGTATGTTGATTACAAAAACAGTTGATGGTTACAAGAACAGAGTTTGGGCTTTAATGTTAGTTGTCAAATATCCCGCAGGTTAGACCTTTAGACGTAAAAACAGTTCCTGAAGTGTCTTATATTTAGGTACACCTTTTCAGCGCCACGGTCGTCTATAGAAGACAATATCTAATCACATATCTTTAATTCTTGGCTTTTCAAATCTTTCAATTCGAAATGAAATAGGTTGATTTTGTAAGCTTTCAGAGACGCCATAATAATACATAACTCATAATTATTAAACATAAATATACTGACTCTATCTAAGGCAATAGAGCGCTGCCAGAGAAATCAGTCGAATCAAAAAGAACGTGTAGATTAATCTAAAATGTTCTATTCTATTCTAGATTCGATAGATTGTTTATAATTTGACGAATATTTCAAGATCAAAAACAAGGAAATTAGCTGGTTATTTGTTCTTGGATAGAGACTGTACAATTTGATGGATATTTCAGGGTCAAACCACAACGGCATGGCAGGCTGGTGGGCGCAAAAGGCGGCAGACAAAGGACTGATAGGCATGGCGTTCACGAACACATCGCCGCTCTTGGCTCCCACAAGGAGTAAACAGGTAATTGTCACACAACTAAAGGTCGTGGGAAGAGCCTGGATGCGGGCAGCGCAGGACCATTTATTGTGAAAAGCCTTCGGGGAGGCCTTTGTCCAACAGTGGACGTCATTTGGCTGAAACGAGCGAACAAACGAACGTCACACAACACGGTGTACATCGACTAACGTAAATAAGTAAGATCACGTCAAAATTATTTACAACGCATCATGTAGGTGATGTAGAGAGAAGACTCGGCTTTAGGGAGGGTAGTTAGTTACTCTCACTAAGTTAGGCTGTGCACGCACAATATTATGGCTTTTAAGTATATTGCGTACACTAATGATAGGGCCATTCATACATGTAAATAAATAATGGATGATACACTTACTTATCAATCACTGATTTCGTATTTCAAGTGCTGAATGCTGATAAAACTCTAAAAACAAAGCTACTAATATCAGTGACGAAATACGAAAATTTCCAAGAGTTTCTAAGTTAAAACCTACCTAATTTATTTAATTATTGTATGGTAATGTTTGTTTCTTTACCTTCCAGTCTGCCCTCGGGACAAACCCTATGTCCGTGGTGGCGCCAGCGTCGCAGGGCGAATCATTCTACTTGGACATGGCTACAACAGCCGTCGCAGTTGGCAAGGCAAGTTTATTCTGACCTTATTATAGTGCTGGGTTGCACCATCTTACTTTGACTTCAACAAACGTCAAAAACCTGTCAAACTCCATACATAAAACATCGATTATCGTTATACATAAACGGTCAAAATTAGGTGGTGCAAGTTAGCCCAAGTAAAACAGAAAATTACGTAGCTAGGTACTAGGTACGTTTTTATTATGTTCGTTCATTTTAATAAATAAATATGACCTATTACAGATTGAAATGCAGCGAAGAAAAGGAGAACCCATACCAAGAGGGTGGGCACAAGGACCTGATGGCAAGGAGACGACAGACGCTGAGCTGGTTAGTACCTACCTACCTCCATAGCTGGGCATTAACTCGTTAATCCGTTAATCGTTAATTAACGAAGTTAACATTTCTATTAACGGATTAACTTTTAAGTTAACTTTAAAAAATGTTAACGGACTCGTTAACTTCCGTTAAATTATCCTAAGTCCGTTAATCGTTAATCCAGTACCTACTATTTAGACGCGTTTTTCAGCAGGCACGCTGAAAAACGCAGACAACAGGACTAGATTTTTAATCAATGATTTGAGGACTGTTGTCCCCCCTGGCAAACATGATTTAAAAGCCATATATTTTTATACCATAATTTTTGAAATACTGGAAGTACTTGACTGAATCCCAAATTGGCAAACTGAATAACCGTTTGTTAAATAATAATTACCATTTTGATAACGAAAAAAATAAGGTGTTGGTGCCGATACTGACACCTACAAACTTGAAATTTGGCAGGTAGGTTCCTTATAGAGTGTAGACATCTGCCAAGAACGGATTTTATTTAACTATTTATCTAAGGATATGAAATAATACGAAGGATATAATAAGATTTTACGAAATTCCACACATAAGGGGGTAAAACGGACTCCACGCATACGAAGTCGCGGGCGGCCGCTAGTTGAATCACTGAGCAAGTGTTGAATATTATGATTAATTTAAAATTATGCAGTTTTAGCGTCCTATCTACTAATATTATAAATGTCAAAGTTTGTGAGTATAGATGTTTGATACTCTTTCACGTATTTAAAAACTACTAAACGGATTTTTAGTAAACTTTACAGGAGATAATATTTTTTATACATGTGAATAGCATACCCTTAACTTAGCTTTTGCCCACGGTTTTGTCTTGTCTGCGTAAAATTTTGTCCGTCACAGAAAAAAAATATAAGAGCGCCTTCCTGTTTCAAAAACTGGCATAAAAACTATCCCACGTCCTTTTCCGGGACTCAAAACTATCTCTTTACCAAATATCAAAATCGGTTCAATGGTTTAGGCGTGAATTCGTAACAGACAGACAGATAAAGTTTTTCGCATTTTACTTAATATTATTTAGTAGGGATAATTCATTAAGATTTTTTTAAAAGCACGTAAAGCAAATTTTAGAATAGTCAGAATTAGTACCGGTACCAACCACTTATATTTTTTTCGTTAACAAAATGTTAATTATTATTTGACATAAGTACGTTTAGGTATTTAGTTTGGCAATAAGTATGGCATTCAGTCAGGTACCCCATTTTCAGTTCATCTTAACAGTTATAAAAATATATGGCTTCTAAATACTCAATGTTTGCCAGGGGGGACAACAGTCCTCAAATCATTGATTGAAAATCCAGTCCTGTTGTCTCCCCTAGCCAGGGGGGACAACAGGATTTCGAAATCCTGTTGGCTCCCCCAGGGGGGCCAAGCAGGGGGGACAACAGGACTGCACCTAAATTGTATTGTAATTGTACCAAGGCACTGAGATTGAGATACAACTAAAAAGTGTAGGGGAGAGGGGGGCAGCTTTGAACAATTTTTATACTTTATTAAATATCTTCGAAATTTGACTAATTTCATTAATTTTTTCTTCCTAGATAGAGGTCATGGTTATCACACAACAAAATAATGATGTTCTTATTAATTATTCATGAACGCTTATTAAGATATTTAGATTTTTGCACAGACCTGTAAACGTTCAAAACTGCCCCGTAGTCGGGGCAGCCTTGAACACGCCTGGGGCAGTTTTGAATTAGTATTTTTTAAAATGATATGAAACTGAATATTTATGAAAGTGTATTTTTTAAATAATTAATAAACAAAATTTTCAATGATCAGTGTCATTTGGGATCAATTTAACATGTTTATTTTATTTAACATCACTCTGTACAAAGTAACACAAAACTAAGGGATATTATTAAAAAAAAGTAAATATAAGATATATCAATTAACTAAATACTAATAAACTTTCTGTTTAATGACACATCAAAGAGATAACTGCATAATTTAAAAATATCAATCAACAACTAAAACTAGCTTTTGCCCGGACTTCACCCAGCTTGAAATTTTATCTGTCACAGTAAAGCAATCTGCTTATTTTTTATGTAAGAACCTTCTACGAAGTATTAGAAAACTTAAGGTTTCATAATACCACTTAAAAAAGAATACTGATAAAGTTCAAAGGTGCCCCAACCATTTCGTTCAAAGCTGCCCCATGGGTATATTTCCAGAAAAAAACATAAATTTAATAACGAAACATACTTTTATATTGCAATTTCTTATTAAATCTCCATTGAAACTATTTAAACGTCCATATAGTAAACAAACCACTTACTATTTTATAAAACTACGTCCACAAAATCCTTAGAGCCAAAATAAAAAAGTGCGAAATTGGCAGTCAAAAACAGAAAAACACTTTTACCGGTTAACTTAGAGTTAAATATTAAAAATGAGATGTGACGGCTATGCGCATCAGTGCTGGCAATATAAATTGTGATTTATACCATTGTAGCCTAAACCAGTGATTTTTAAATTCATTTGTTCTAAGTTGCCCCTGTCCAAAGCTGCCCCCCTCTCCCCTATAATAAAATTATAATAAAAAAACTTTTTTACAAACAAGCTTTTATTCTGAAATGCAGTTGTAATAAAAAGTAAAAAATAATTGTACTTATGCAAGGTTCAAATAATTTCGAAAGCTTGTAGCGCAAACATAAAAATTTTATAAAAAAAAATAAAACCGACTCCAAAAAACCTACACTAAAACGTAGAAAAATAATTACTAATAAATATTTATGTAGGTATACCATGATTGATACTTCTGGAGTCGGTGCCAAGATTATGAAACATGTAAAGTTTGCCTGCACCGACTCCAAAAGTATCAATCATGGTATACCTACATAAATATTAATAATTCGTCCTAATAAATAAGTAGGTAATTAGTAATTATTTTTCTACGTTTTAGTGTAGGTTTTTTGGAGTCGGTTTTATTTTTTTTTACGGTATAAATCAGATGGTGAAGCTGAGCCTAAGACTTTTAAATCAGTTCAATATTTTTAGATTACTTTAAAATTACCCTCTAACAAATAATGTTATTAAGATGCATTTCATTCATCCCCAATTTTCCACCCTTGGGGGTGAAATATTTTCTTCAAATTCGCATGAAACCACCCTTTTGATAATACCTATTCAACAAAAAAATAATCGTTCAAATTGGTTTATAATCGGCGGAGATATTGCGTATAAAAAAGTTCATCCCCAATTTTCCACCCTTGGGGGTTGTTTTTTTTATTATTAAATTTAAATGGGACCACCCTTGAGGTATTACCTATACGCCGAAAAAAGATTTGTTCAAATCGGTTCATAATTGGCGGAGTTATCGCGTAACAAACATAGAAAAAAAAAAACATACGGGTCGAATTGAGAACCTCCTCCTTTTTTGAAGTCGGTTGAAAAGAGGAATAAATTCCATGCGCGATGCAAGCTTTCGAATATAACCTTGCATACATTTTTTTTTTATTTTACTATCACGTGTTAACGGATTAACGATTAACGTTAACTTGCGTTAAATCTTCCGAAATGTAACGTTTTAACGTTTAACGAAGTTAATTTTTTTTGTAACGGTTTAACGATTCACGAAGTTAACTATTTGATTAACGGTGCCCAGCTATGCCTACCTCCCATTCCTCCCACAGTAAAAATTATAAAAGTGCACGTAAAAGCTGCTATACACTGGTCAGTGCACTGTGCACGCAGTTCACGATACATTTTAGATACGTCTGGAATTACCGCTTAGAATGGATTATCGGTAAACTGACTTTATTAATAGCTCTGGCAGTTAGCCATTAAACACTCGAGGATGCCAAAAATATTTATTTTCTGGAAAAATGATTTAGGTATTATTTTACAGGGCTACAACACAGCATGTTTGATGCCCTTGGGTGGAGGAGAGCAGACCTCAGGATACAAAGGTTTCGGACTGGCAGCTATGGTGGAATTGTTCTGCGGAATTTCTGCTGGTAAGAAGAACATTATATCACGCGAGAATAGTTCCCTATTCTACCGAAAGGTGGCGCTTCATGCACGATAGCCAGGCAAGCAGATTAAGAGAGACTGTTAAAAAGGCGTAAGTGTACAGCACAACACAACCATGCATCATGCAAATGCAGTAATACTTCAATAGAACTAGATGTTGTGGCTTTTGTAAAATAACACGTGCGATTTTGCAACAAACAATTGTATACCCCTACCTACTTAGCTTAATACTTTATGGCATTAAGATCGCCTTATAATATGTACGTACATAACTAATTAATGTGACATTATTTGTAACAAAAATCATCTCTATCTCGACTCGACCGACTATCTAATATCGATTTCTTGTCAGGTTCAAACTACGGGCACCACGTGCGCTCGTGGTCCCACGCTGGGACAGGCGGCGCTGCTAACCTGGGACACTGCTTCGTGGCTGTGGACCCTGAGTGCTTCGCCCCCGGCTTTGGAGATCGGCTCACTGAGGCCATACAACACTGGAGGCAGCTAGAACCGGTACGAACTGGAATTCTACACACAAACCTCACTTTAAGCATGCAGTATTTTGGTTTAACAGTTTATTTTAAAAAGCTTTAAAAAGCTTGCATATGCAATTTTTAAAAGTACTTTTACCTAGTGTCAATAATTTGGTGTTTTCTAGGGCTATTTTGGTTGTGATTTTGGTGAATGCTGAATGGTAATAACAAAGTCAGAAACCATCAGAAACCCACAGATATGGACAGAAACCTCTAATCCATAACTGTGTCAGAAACAAACAAAGCTGTACCGTTTATGCCTTTGTGGTACCGTTCATTCATTCATTCAATTTTTAACCCTATAGCTTTCGCGTGATGGTTTTTGGAACTAAAATAATTGAATTAATTATTTTTTTTAAATATTTATAAACCTCAATATTTGGTAATAATTTAATTATTGAGAAAACCTATTAAGTTTCTTATTTAGTTTAGCGAAGTAAAATATGAAGATCTTTATTTATTAAGGTGTCTGTACTGTAATCTTTAACTAGCATTAAGTAATTAAAAAATGTGAGCAAATTAATAATATATATTTTCAATATTTTAATATAGACAAAGGTCATCATCATAGAAGAACAACAAAGATTAACTGTAATGTAGTGTTCGTTCGTTCGTTCGTTTCAGCCATCAGCCAATGTAGTATATGAATGACTAAGAAATTGTTACCTCAATTAGTATTGTATTAAGCCATACCTTCTTACACCGTTAATGGTTTTTAAAGGTATTTTATATTTTTACAGACGGATCCTAACCTGCCAGTTTTAGCGCCTGGAGACAAGGAGAAGAAATCGGCAAAAGAAACTGATGCGCGCGGCACAGTATCGTATGTCCAGCAGCAGATCGACTCTAGCGCCGCCCTGGCGGAAAGACTGAAAGTTAAGCCCATGGAAGTGATACAAGACAACTAGTGACATCTGCAGATTAAGTTTATAGATTTTGAATATTAAAACTCTGCATTTATTACTTACAGTAAAATGTTGTTATGAATAAAATGAGCCTCAAACATTAACATTGATTAAATTTTTTGTTCGATGAATAACAGAAAAATAGCTATAAATATACCTAAGTACATTATGTATTAGTGCCATTTTGACATATCTTCATTATTTTATATTCTAAAAAAGATTGTGTGATATTAGCTATTTAAATATATATATTTTATACTGATATAAACGTTATTGCACATTTCTTAATCTTTTATTTCGATTTTCTACTTTCTCTTGGACTGATTTCAAGACATATTTTCGAAGACTTAGTTTTTGAAAACGAAGAAAATTATTTCAATATGAACATTGCCCGATATTTTACCATCCAGCGTTGCTCAGATTTTTTTCTTCGTAGTAGATAGGATTTCATATTTACATTGCCAGTTTTGCCAGTAATTAACAAAATTTTTAATACAAATAAATGTAACAGTTGCCACACACTTTCCTTTTTTCAAAAACCGTAATAAAAAGGTACTGTTAACTGTTGTTAATAACAGAATTTTGCAATGAGAAAAAAAAATTGGATCCTGTTAGTAGGACACATGACACAAAACAGCAAACAGAAGTAAAATCAGATTATCAAACAAAAGAAAGACCTATAGTACCTAGGTATACATTACACGTGAGTTCCGCAATGCAACAGTCCCATAACGCAGGTGAAAGTTCAATTACCATGCCTACCTACATAGTAGGGTCTGCGTTTTTTACAACAGTTTTAATTATGGTTTTAACGTTAATTGGTTACCGACCTTAAACTATCTTGGATTTCTCGCTTAAATATCGATTCAAACACGATTTAACAAAGCTGAAAATACTTAGTCGTAAATTATCTGAAGAGAAATTATAACTGCTACTGGCTTTCTTTGGAAACCTATTTATCCTACTAAGTTACTTAACCCTTTTATCTACCGTTATTTTTCTCTTATAAGTCATTTTAAATAAGTAAATCCAAACGTCATTTTCACGCTTCGTAGAGCGTGGTACCTAGTCTTGATAAAGGAAAACCAGAATTTGATTACAAAACTAATAAAAATATAATCTAACATTTCGCTTAAACGATCATAGCAAGTTGAGATTTTTTCATTTTTTTGGACGTTAAAAGACAATGTATAGGTAAAAATATTGGAGGAGCAATATTTCCTCTGCCTTATAAAGAATTATGCCTAATGCCTTATAAGGCTTGTTAGGCTAAATATTTACTCGCTACTAAGTACTACCTACTACGTTTTATAGAACTAACAGAGTAGATAAATAGGTACCAAGAAAGTATGTAGGTACCTATAGTTTACATAATATCACCACGATACATGGCACTTGACTTGGTTCTAATTCAAACTGAACTCCGCGCGTACCTAGTTACGACATCGGTCTATTTCTGAACGGCCTAAAAAGTACTCCCGCTAGGCGTTGCCAAAGTTGCTGCATTATTAGGTGATAACTCATTTATTCGGCAGAAAGGTCACACACAACGGTCGATGGCTCTGCATTCAATGGCTCCCTGCAACCATAAATATTTTACACACTCGTAGTGTTCACGAGCAAGTGACGTGCTTCTTGATTGCAATGACCTAACTAAAGTGATCTAAGTATCTGAGAATATAATAATATTGACCCCCAGGAGGCGATTGTGACTAGAAAGGAATTCATTGGAGTGAAAATTGTTATTCTTGAATGAATAGGTAATTATTATGCAGTAGTCCAGGAGGGAAATTGAAACAAGTTTGACCTAGTTAATTTTAAAATAATTTCTTCATTAATGAATCCAACAATTCTGAATCCCGACTTTTGCAGAAAGTTTATTATTTACAGAAAACCGAATGAGTTCGCAAAACGAAACGATTTGAAAGCCATCAAGTGTTTTAAGCAGCAGAGGTTAACGATTACTTATACCTACCTTTGTCTTACCGTTGTGTTGTAAATGTGAACATTAATGATGAGAATATAAGTACCTTTTAATCAGGTAGTGGCTCTACGCTACAACTTCCGGAGAGTGGTGTACCTATCCAGAAACCTTTTCATAATCTTCCCAATCAATCACATGTAATCAATTAGTTATTAGAATCGATTGTGAAAATAAAAAGCACAAATGTCTGAAGTCCTAATCCTGAATTCCATGGAATGAATCTAGACTTAGTACTGAAAACTTAAACTGGCTATTCGTAGCAGAATTTTCCATTCCCTAAATGTAAATACCAAAGTAGGAAATTATTTTTTCCAAGGGACGATGACTTTTTTACTAACAGCCTTATATCTAAACCTTATTAGGATTAGGCTGTTAAGCTTATAAGCAACTGCCTAGTAGTAGCTACTGTAAACTTTTTACATTCAAAATTCATCGGTTTTTTGAGTTGTTGTTGTTTGTAGCGTTGGGAACTTAGGAGTGTTTAAAGAATATTCACTGCACAACAGCATTTTTGTTGCATGGAATGTTTTTTATGGATCTAGCTGCATTTTCTACCCTGATTCCAAATCTGTACTCAGATTTTCGCTAGCAGCTCTACTTTTTGAGATGTGAAGAGTAGCTATTTTTGTCAAAAAAACATGGTTTCATGTCATATTATAACAATTTCTTTAACTATGTAATTAGAACAAAACTTTCTTTTATGTGACTTTTTTGAATGAGTTCGAGTGTTACTACTATTCTGGATAATCCAACAGTATTCAGCCATCATACTTTCACTCCAATAGCCCTGGTACCGCTCTTCTATAGCGCAAATATCCTGATGAAAGCGTTCTCATTGCTCCTCGCTTAAATCTCCAAGATTTTCAGGAATTCGATCAAGGTGGCTATGAAGGAGATACATCTTAATGCTCATGTTGTATTCCAGTTGCTGAAAGTATAGTACTAACTGATTGACGTGGTCAGGAAAATTGAAGGACTACTTATTTCCCAAAAAGTTTTTTACGAACCAAGCAAACTCAATCCAGGCCTTTTTTTTCAGCGTTTGTCATACTTTCAGTAAAATTTACATCGTTTATTATTTTTTTAAGTTGTGGTCCATCGAAAATTTCAAATTTTAACTTCTCAACACTCAATTTTCGTAACGATCCATTCGTTGAACATTTTCATGCGGACGTACTGTAGTACAGTACCTGAGATGTACATGGTTGGGGTTTTAGTGTATCAGTTGAACGCAGGACAGGTCCAGTAACTGACGGCACATTAGAATAACCCCACTTAGAATGATTTGAGCGGTTAATTCCTGTTATGTTTACAACGCAGAAATAACAGTCGTCGTGGTGGTTTGACGGTTCCCGCCAAATCATAGGACTATTAAGGTTCAAGGGATCCCTCTTGTTATTTTTCCATAATCGTAAAGACTCCACACACGTTTTACACACTATATTCGGTATCCAGGGCTTGTTATTTGTTTCCGACAGCCGTTGAAAGTACTCCAAATAGGCATTTTTCACGAAGTCTGACACATTTAAACGGGATTTTTTGAATGTATATCTGCCACAAATGTGACAAATCTATTTGGATTGTTTACACAGGTCTTTCTAGACGAAGTCATTGCAAAAAAAGAAAGAGAAACTAGTAAGACGTTGACGATAGCGATATCAGCAGTCAAATGGAGAGTACATTTTAAGAGGGTACCTGTATCTCATAAACTAGAGCTGCTAGAAAAAATCTGAGGGTAGATTTAAAATCAGCGAGCCTAAATTAGTAAACAACAAGTGAAAAATCTCATGCAACAAAAAAAAAGTTCGATTTTGTTGTGCAATGTTATAGGTAAATGACCTACATATTAAACATACCTACAATAATTATGTAGCCGTACCTTTTTAATAATGTTTAACTTACTGACCAAACAACTCAAACAATAACATCATCATCAAAAGTACTGACCGCGCCTTCAACAATCAGTTCATTCGTTCATTCGTTTCGTCTCTGTCGCCTTTTTTTGCGAGCATTGAGCAAGCAGTCAACCCGTCCTATGTATTACTTTTCTCTATGAACCCGTCGTCGTCGCCGCTTGGTACGGTTGTCTCGCCATCTCGCTTGCTCATACCCGATTCTTCTCCCGGGAAAAAGTCTTTTGCGTGCGCATAATTTGTGTTGGATAACTCCAATAAATCGTGATTATAAGCAAGTTTAAATTATTTTAAATAAAGTGTGAATCACAAAGTGTTACAGATATATTTTTTATATAAATCAAAGCTTTCTCTTCTAAATCGTGAAGGATTTTTTGATGCGAGTGAGGTTAACCTGTTTCTGTCAAACGTCATTGTTGTTTTGATAGAATCGGTAAAAAAACGAAAATTTAAATTAAAAGGACTCGTATGACGGATTGATTAAAGTTCAATTAAACCAGCAGCTTCAGTGACGGAAGTTAGTGATGATAAAAAGAGATAAATGTTGAAATTAAATAACAGTGTATGATTCGTAACCCGACTTAGTGACAGTGGGATCTTGTTTTGATAAATAATATTTGTAATTTTGTTATTACGAGTCCTGACAATCAGTGGATTTGTGTGGGTGCTTTGTGCGTTATTTACGGCCACTTTGAATTGGCTAAACGAGGATACGTCTGCTTCACTTCTGTGGTAAGTACATTGTTTTAAAATTGAGTTCCTACTTGTCTCTTCCGCCTTGTATTAGGTAGGTACTTAATTTAACAAAATCCTACGTCCATCTTAACCTAAACCTTACCTGGAAATACTTTGTATCCATGCTCTGTTTCAGGTTCCTTCATCATATCCTAATCCCAAGATATAATTGACTCCAAAATTGAGTTTTTGGTTATCCAAAATGATCGCCTACTTGCACCGTTTCCTGTGAATCCTGAATAATGAGATGAAACCTAGAAAACGTCCTACATCCTAACTACTTATTCCCTAGCATCCAGCCTTATCGGATTCCATCAGCATCCTCATCCTGTACTGATACCAATTATTACATGCCAAAACCAAATGTACTGTAATTAGTTAGGCTTTAAAATAGTTCCTGTAATCACTGGTGAGTACAAAATTAATTGAAGAAAAACTAAACTTTTATTATAAACTTTCTACCTCAATAAGTTTTAATGTATTTCAATGGCATATTATTTAAGTACAAAATTGTAGGAATATGTATTCAAATAATTTTAAAATAGTAATAAAAAAAGCAATAAAAGTTGAACGACTTCAAATCACATATTGATTGCTAACAACCATAAAGAAATTGTTCTTTGCCGATAACCATTATTTTTAACACGGACCATAAAAGTAGCTTATCACTGATAACTACCTGTTTGTAATTAAAGGCATTGTAACTGTTAACATACTAATGTATGGTAATTAACTTGGCTAATAAATAAAACATCTTAAAATCTGTACTTGTTTCTATTTTGCGTACCATTACTTTTTTTACTTTTGTCCGTTTGGTCCGTTTAATATAGGACCTTACAAACTGCTGAACTTAGAGCAAACTTTGCTGTTAATAATAATAATTAATATTATTAATTATTCCTTTTGTTCACAACAATATTTTAAAATGCTTTTGAAGATAAATAAATTAATACACTTTGTTATGATGAAGTTATGAAACTTTAATCAAAGGTGGTTTTCTTTTGTTTGAGCTTTCATTATTAACGGAACTTAAATACTTTTGACACAAAAAAACTATTAATGCGATGAAAACTAACTACTAAAACTAGCATCTAGATATACCTAAAAGGTATTACAAAACTAAGTGCAATTATATTCAATGTACATTTTGGTTTAATACCGTCTATGGAATAGAAAACCCTATAATGATAACAATGTTTCATTTGTGTCAAAGAATCTCATTGTACTACAAACTAGCTAATTATGGCAATATGACAACCATAATATCTGTCTCACTCATCTAAGGCCTATAAATTATGAAATCAAGTACTTTGAGCTAAGTCTTATTATATTCTAAATACTAAAATTAAGACTTATGTACCTACCTATAAATGGTCTTACACAATATGAATAAGAGCATAGATTGTTTCTGCAACTCTTGTACATACAAGATCTAAGGAACTTTTAACTTCCTATGAAACCTAGCCGGTGAAATTTAGTAGTAGTCCCGAGGGATAGCTGACAATCTTGGATAGAACCCGCAACGAATTTAATTAGGAAAATTTTGTAATGTATAAAATAATAGAGTTGATTATGTTTTGTTTGGCTCAGGAAGAGGCTATCTCTCGCGCGGAGGCAGGAGATACCAGCGCCTGCGCGCCTTCCTGCACACAGTTCACACGCTAACCTATTTTGTTGACGTTACTCGACGCGGGTCGATTACTCGTTGACGTTTCATAATGAAACCAGATGCTATGCTGCGACTGTATTTTATTACTAGTCGTATGGGTACACCGTTTGATTGCTGATTGCCATGTGACTTTATTATCACTACTGCTCGTTCATTCGATAGTTTCAGAGCTACCGTTTGTTTTGTTTTGCATGATAACGATTGTATTTTGTTATTATCAAGTCATTAATGGAGGCGTGACGAGAAATTCGAACATTTATCGATAATTTATTATGTCACTAATCGATTTTTTACGTGATAAATACTACGTAATTAAGATGATATGAAATGGTTACGAAGTAAGGCACAATTTAGGCGGTCTTATCACTATAAAGCGATCTCCTCCAGACAACCCTCCAGATAATACTGGAGGATTGCTGTTTCAAATACATTGGCTTCCCTACTTAGTGATGGATAACTTATTGTTAGTGTGTTAATTGAATTTTAAGAGTTTTAAAAGAAACCTATGTATGATTGAAACTGACCTGTGCATAATATGGGACAAAATAATCAATTCTAGCAAAAAAAATATAGCAGAGCATTATGGCACTTCACGTTTTGATGAATGAAATTGATTTAATCTGTACCGTAAGTTTTCGATAAGATTTGAAATGGATTTTCCGTTTGAAATTAACTTTCGTCACAGAATATTACATTAAGATAAGACGTAGGTACCTACCTACCTACATAATTTACATTTGATCAAATAATCTGCATTTCGATGTGTGTCTGACTGTCGAATGTCGTGTTCTATAAAAAGCGTTTAGCAGCAACTCCTGAAGAAAAAAGGACGAACCTTTTATAATTTCCATTGTCCTTGTCCTGACATAGCTTTGATGGAAAGCACGATGCAGTCTTACGTTCTACTCGATCATTTCACGCTTTGCTTTTACATGCATCGCTTGCACTTTTTTACAAACAGTTTAGTTACGGATTTATAAAGACAGCTTTTTATGTTATAAATCCAACATATTTTAGAAAATTCCTTGGAAAGAAGTTGCGCAATGTCTGTCACGGTCATTGTGTACAATAAATGTTTCCCAATCGCGAGGACGTTGGCTTATAATCGTTAGTGAAAGGCAATTGAAAACTAACTAGTCGCATCGACTTCGAAACCTAGCCAATTTTGGAGTGCATTAGCCTAGGCGCAGACCACTGATTTTTAGTTGGCCGATAGTTAGGTCGGGCTGTTAATCAGTTAAGGACATTGTATGAAAGTGCGTACATTACACCGATTTGGTATCGGCCGATTCTTCATACAAATTCAAATCGGGCCCAACTATCGGCCAACTAAAAGTTGGTGGTTTGCGCCTAGGCTTATGGCGACCTCTTTTGATCTCGTAACTACGTACAGTTCTAACCAATTAACATGATAATGAGCTTGTTTCTTTCATTATTTTTATGTAAGCAACCGTGCGATAATAAACGGGCCTTGACCGTGACATTTTGATTACGACGATAAATAAAAAGTGGGTTACATTAAACAATCGTCATCAAAAATACCCATTATTTAAATCATTTTATGGTTTTCCGCTACTTATCAAAATAATGTTATTATAATAAGGAAATCAATGTTACTATGGCTAAAATGAAGAAGTGCTGGCGTCTGTACTTGAAGGATTGCTAAAGCCTTTGCTTTGCGACTGAAAAAAATAATAATTTTGCAGAGCGCCATCTCTGTTTTGTCTCTACAAATAGTTAAACCAAGAAGCGACGCTTTAGAACTTTGCAGAGCTTGGGAGCTTTTGCGTATCCACTTAGTTACTCCAGATGGCGCTTACATGCCCAAAGTACATTCTTGATGAATATGTTCCTGCTTTGTTTTGCTGCTAAAAATAAAATCAGGCAAGAGGTACCTAATTAATTTATTCCGACGTCGCAAGGGAAAATACATAATGTAAAAAAGCTCACTTAATGTAAAAAAAAAACAAGTTTAAAATAAAAATAGAATCTTATCTAAGTAAATGTTAGTTGGTTTTACCTTTACCTTGATAAACTTAAAAGTATGCTTAAGTATCAGTATCCAAGTTTAATATGAACCCATAAAAAATACATAAGTGTACCTACCTACCTATGAGCTAGAAGTCTATCAATACAAGTCATAAAAAAATTAGAATAAAAAAAACTTTTTTAAAAACAAGCTTTATCCTGAAATGCAGTTGTACTAAAACGAAAAAAATAATTGTATACTAGGTTCAAAGAATTTCGAAAGCTTGTATCGCGCATGCAATTTATTTCACTTTTTTTCTGTTTGCGCTACAAGCTTTCGAAATTCTTTGAACCTAGTATACAATTATTTTTTTCGTTTTAGTACAACTGCATTTCAGGATAAAGCTTGTTTTTAAAAAAGTTTTTTTTATTCTAATTTTATTTTACACTTTTTAGTTGTGTCTCAATCTCTGGGCCCTGGTCATCATTTAGCACCAAAGTGCTCGGGAAGTCGAATCCAACGAACCCAAACTCGATAAGTTTCCACCGTTTCCATTAGGAGTTCCTATGGCCACCTCCTGACTCCATCATCAGGACCCTGGAAATCATCTAGCACTAAACTACTCGAAAAGACAAATCCAACGAACCCAAACTCGATGAGTTTCTGCCGTTTCGTTTAGGAGTTCCTATGGCCACCTCCCGAATCCATCATCAGGACCCTGGGCATCATCTAGCACAAAAGTGCTCAAAAAGACACATCCAAGGAACCCAAACTCGATGCGATCCGCCGTTTCGTTTAGGAGTTCCTATGGCCAACTCCTGACTCCATCATCAGACCAGCTCAATGGTACCATAACATTGCATTGTCATCGTACTTACATAAGTATACCAAATTTCAGCTCAATCGGTTGAGGAGAAGTGGTCTTAAATTCAGTTGCAAGATTTGTCCCACACATACTAACAAGTGAAGTCAATATAAAGCTTGTAAAATAACAAAAAGGTTGACAAAAGTCGCCTCAATAACCAATTGGTTCAAGTTGTAAAGAGGTCATATCACTCAAGAGGGTTAATTAGATACGCTCACTTCATCTTATGACACGGTAATTACTGAACAATTACCCATTAGTGACAATTCGAAAATGTGGAACTTGTATTTGAAAGATCTTTTAATTTCTTTATTATGACTAGCGAAAACTAGGGGAAAATCTAGTGGTCTCTTGGTGCTTTTGTCCCCCACAAGAAATTCGTTTTTACTCGTAGTCCCCGCTTAGCGTATTCTATGTTTGCTTATTTTGTTTTCAGTTTCTCAAGTAATAATGAAATTAATGAATGATGTTAATTGTTTCACATACATCAATGTAATTGGAAACGTTAGGGTCACTATTTCCAATTGATTGATTAAGTAATTTGCCAGTTAATCAGTGAACAGTCGGTGAAGTGGTAATAGGACACGGAAAAATCGACAGTAAAAACCTCAGATCATAGAAGGGAATAGATGTGAAACGGGGGCGTGGCGCGTGTCTCCGCGATATGCCCAGAAACGAACATCGCCCGCGACGCCAGGTTAGTCGCGATTCAGTCGTACTGAGGAAATGTTCTCCGATATTGTTGGATAATGCGTCGTAACGTGCAATAACATAAGTGAAACGAAGAACTACAGGAACAATGAAGTCATTTACCACATGTAAATATTGCAAATCCATTGGTATTTTGCTTATAAATAAAAAAAACTAAACATTTTTACGAACGAATTCAGTGCCGTGACATTTACTGCGATATCGAAATTAGTGGTGATAAAAATTCAAACACGTTGTACATTGACAATTTAGTTAGCAACCACTTTATGTCATGCGTAACTACTGCGCAATGTATTTTATTTCTTCCGATATCCACTGACGCGTGAAAATACACAGTACGGCCGCATGTGCCGGTCGTAACATAGTGCAGGGCTCGTGTTCTAACACGGTTTCCTATTATCGATAAATAGAAGTAAATTATTATTTTCTATTTTCTAATTTTGAATGAAAAAATCATGAGTTGCTTGCGATTTTTAAGTTTTTACAAAAACAATAACAATAGTAGAAGGGATTAGTAACTGTTAACTATGTAATTACTATAAGAGCTAGTTGAAAGCCTAATATAGGCATTATTTTTGATAAACATAGGCGGTACGAATTTCGCCATAATTAAAAAGTTAATGCGCGATAGTAGTTAATAATAATTACAGTGATCCTGTTATTATTATTAAAGTAAATAATAATATATTACCAATATTGTAAATACTGGTAAAAATCGCAAGTACCTACTTAACCCATGACTTTTCATACAAACTTTGTCAGTCTATAACTTCTATACTCCATCGATAACGACATTGAGCTTTGGTTGGGGTAAATTAATATAAGGTAACTTCATTTAGTCCCAATAATTGATTCTGAGTTTTTCGTCCATACAAAATGGAACTGATTCCTTTATGCAAAAATCGTTAAAGAACATAATAATAACGTATAATAATAAAAAGGTTTTCATACAAGCATTTTTTAAACCAATTTCGAGCCTTGCCCCCAGGATTTAAAGTATCGATATCTTATCGACTCCATTTTATCTTTCTTCTCTCTAATTGCTTTTTTCAAAGTGTGCGTCACGTCACGCGGCCATTGATTGGCCATAAGGCACGCCTTCTGGCCAATCACAGCATTTTTAAGCCGGTTGCACATGTTGTCGTAGACTCTCAGTCGCTTTGTTTTTACACAGTTGAATGTGTGTGTGGGAGCTGTGGTGGGGGAAATGTGGGGACACTGGTTCTCGTTGTAGTTACGCGCGACTTCATATCTATTCTCTTTCTATGATCTGAGGTAAAAACAGTGTTTCAGTGGTAATCATGAAAATCTTATTCATAAACACACGAACATTTACAGTTTAATTTAAAGAAAAAGTGTTTTAAGAATGGGTAATTAGAAACTTTCAGGTAGAAAGTCGCTAATTCGCGTAATGAGGATATAGTGTGACTTGACGCATGCGGCGGCCAGCCCCTCCTTGCGGCAGCATTATTTTATACTTAAAAAAACATTCTCTAAAACACATTCGCGTTATAAATTAGCCTTTCCTTGCAACTGTCCGCTCAAAATGCTTTTAAGAGAGACATTTAGGACTCTTAAGCTGCGCCGCAGACGACTCTACATAAAGTAGAAAGGAACTAGTCTTTATGGACGATTTTTAGTAAAAACTATGGCAATAAACAGATACAGCGAATTCTAGTCCCTAGCTATTTGCATTATAAAAAAGTTATCGAAACGTTTAGTGCGAACTGGTGAAATATCGGCAGACTTTTCCGCACCACGCTTTTTCTTACCCTCACAGCATCTCTGCATCAATAGTCATAAAATAACTTTGTATAGCCTGACCAGTGGGTCTAGACAAAGTGCAAATTATAATCGCAAACCAGTAGAAAAGTGGTCGAAAAGCCCCTTTTTTGTATGGAGTTTTGACAGATTCGATTTTCGATTCGATCAAAAAGTGCGTTTTGTCTAGGGGGGCAGGAACATAAAAACCCTGGCACAGAGGCGCGTCAATTGCATTTGATAGTGCAACACTGAGTACAGTCGTACCTGTGTTAAATTAATAGGCTAACTTTATGTATCAGGATTCAGGATTACGGGCTAATTTGATATTTTCGTAAATTAACGAAAAAATATTATTATAGGTAACCTGGTTTAAATAAATTAAATGAAACCATCAATCGAGCTAGTAGGATTTATTTTATTATTCATCAATAATCAAATTCAGAACTTGAATATTCAACTGCAATGTCTGCTCATGAACGCTTCAAACTCGGTACTTCTTTCCCAATTCCATAAAATTCAACACTTAGAAAGTGACAAAAATTTTAATATAGATAGTTGAAACAAACCACAGCAAATTTTCATAGTGGACTGTACTATACGATAAACATGTCAGTCAATTTGACAACATTTGTCGGAACATTATTAAATGAAAATATTGTCCGAACCCGTATTTCTCTTCGACAAATACTTTAACACATTGTGAACCACTTTTCTTTCACGACTATAAAAATATTTTAGCAATTTAATTCATAAAACCAATTGCGCACATTTAAAATAAAGTTTGTTTACACTTTGACAGCAATAGACTGACATGCAAGGTGACATGTCAATGAAGTTTTCAGTTACTGTTGCCATTAAAAGAAATTAGTACCATTAGTTTTCCGCAACATGGCGAGGGTTTTTATGTTCCTGGTCAGGCTATAATCTCGTCGAATATTTTCACACATGGCAACACCTTCAAACGCGTGTGTTTAAACACTGTCACACTTTGTTTTAGACCCAAAATGTAAGCGATACACTTAGTGGGAAGTTCATAATCGCCTTTACCCCGAAGCGTCTGCAAGTATTTGAATAATCAAGGTGAGCGGCAACTCTCAAGTAAGGTATTTTAATGCACGCTGTGCTAAAGGAATATGCATATTCCAATTTACATAATACAACAAAAATGATTTGATGAGACCAAAGTTGGACGTCTATAGGCTTACCTATACCAGAATAGGTGGTACAAGCTATTATTATAATAGTCTATAATCAATTTTTAATCCTGTAATTCATTCAGTCTATTGGGAAGATAATTTCTCACGTTATGTATAACCATTTTCATTATTCAATTGATATTGTTATTTTACTTTTAACCTGAATTATATTGATCAACTTATTATGTTAATGTGATTGGGTGTAATTACTTTAAGTTTCTCGCTAATTTATTATAAGTTTAATTACGAGGTTATTTATTGCGTTAGTTAAATATCAATTGGCAATGTTTTTTATTTGAATAGTCTTTTGCCCGCGACTCCAATACTCCGTCCGGGTAGAAGTCGAAAATAGTTCTAATGCTTTCAATTCTTTTTTTTCCGTTATTGATTATTATTAAAATAAAGATTACTTTATTGGTATTTCATACAGTGACAGAAGCTCGACGATATTAATTTCTCATTTTATCACCACTCCAATATCCGCTCATCAGATTGGCAAATACGTTAATCAAATATAATAAAGCATGGCGGTAATATTGGTGAATGAGAATATTTTTATTAGACGGGCTAAATAAATAAGTCATAAGTAATTTATTCTATTAAGAAAATATATTGCCGGAAAAAAAAGAATAAGACATTAATTAAGAACATTGGCAACATAAAATTCCTTCAATTTTAAAAAATAAGCTGAAAAGACAAAAAAAGAATAAAAGTAAGGATTAGGTAATCTCTGATAACAACGTCTGAGAATAGTAGTCTAATTATTCGTTCTTGTATTATGTACCTACTTCCTTGAGTAATAACTACCTATAAAACGTGACATGTTCGTTAAAAGCACTGATCAGGATCACCATAAAGTTTGTCTTCAAACGCTACATTTGGAGATACCTACTTTAGGTATCGTAGTGACGGGAAGACATCCATCTCTCCTAAATACTAAGTTATCCATTGATTCCGATACCAACTTGGAGTGATCAGTGACTTACTCGCTAAATGTGACTAGTTAGCTTAATTCAAGAAACCCAAATAGCTCAGGGCTGTCACTTAACTTAATTTACCCCATTTTTCAGGTGAATGCTCTCTCTGATACTGAGAATGTCGTTAACCTGTACTCAAACACTTAAGATATTGGTCATAAAAGGTAACATGGTATTTACAACCATTTTATGTTTCCCGTACTTAGTTAATATACACTTTGTTATTTTAACTCTTCTTTAAACGTTGCCTAATCTGTGGTAAGACTGAAAATACGATAATAGCAAGTGATAGCAAGCGCAAATACCAAAATAGCTAACACGTAGCGACAACTAATGCATTTCGTTTTGGCGATTCTTCGTGTTCGGTTGTGGTAGCGAAATAACGATATTTTAGCGATTTGACCGTGACTATCGTTTGTTTGTAGAATTGAAATTACTGGCTATTATCGCATAAATATCAAGGCTGCCATATTGTCTACAATAATATTATAAAGAAGAAAGATTTGATTATTTGTTTGTATTGAATGGGCTCCGATTCTACTGGCCCGATTTGAAAAAAAAAATTCTCAATGAGGATCATTTCGATTTTTAGCTGTGAATGCAGATTTATAGGGCTAAGAAATCCTTAATACACAGTGCAAAAATTTTTGTTCTACGACAAAAATTGACGAAGTTATGGCCAAATTACTAAAAAAGTTCACTGACCGCCCGGCGCGGGGACGATGACGTCATTATATCCGATCCGAACGCTGCCGGCGTACTGCGTGGATAGAAAATATTTTTTTCTAGCCAAATTATCAGTTTTAGAGAAAAACTTGTAATGACATTTATTCATCAGAATATAGTAAGCTATCGATAGGTAATTTTTAAAAATGGAAATTGTGAAAAATAACGCAAAAAATCCATACGCTCATACGATTCAATGGCACGCAGAGACGCATTTGGGGTCTCCGCGGTGGTATATTTGGCGATTTATTCAAATAAAGTGTACATAAGTGTTGTTAGAGTCATATCTTCTTCCAAGTAAAATATAAAAATGTATAAGTATTAATTTATTTACTTCTAACAATAAGGTATAGCTGAGGCAGATACACTCTGCCTAGGCTACAAGACATTGCTATGAAAATCATTTCGATGTACACGCAATACCTACCTGTTATTTAGTTTTTCTGAGTTAAACCTACCTACCTATCTATTCGCCGTTCCCATGGGCGGGCCAGCTGCTGCAGGAAAGGACAGCCGCTCCGTGCTGGAAATCTATTTAATCTTAGCCTAGAAGCTGGGTATGACTACCCCGCCCCTCTCCTCTCCCCAGGTCATAAGCTGGGCATGAATTCATGACCCCCCCCCCCGGCCCGAAACTGGGTATGACTTGACCCCTCCCCCTCCCCCCAGGCCAGAAGCTAGGTAAGGCTTGCCCCTACCCCCAGGCCATAAGCATAAGCTGGATATGACTCCCCTTCGGCCAGAAGCTGGGTATGACACCCCCCCCCCCCATGCCAGAAATGCCAGAAACTGGGTATGACTTGACCCCCCCCCTCCCCCAGGCCATAAGCTGGGTAAGGCTAGCCCCTCCCCCCAGCCCATAGAAACTGGTTACGACTTGACCCCTCCCCCCCCTCTCCCCAAGCCAGAAGCTGGGTAAGGCTAGCCCCTTCCCCCAGTCCATAAGCATAAGCTAGGTATGACTCCCCCTCGGCCGGAAGCTGGGTATTACTTACCCCCCCCCCCCCCAGGCCAGAAACTGGGTATGACTTGCCTCTCCCCCCTCCCACCAAGGCCAGAAGCTGGGTAAGGCTTGCCCCTCCCCCCAGGCTATAAGCTGGGTATGACTTATCCCCCCCCCCCCCCCCCCAGGCCAGAAACTGGGTATTAGCATCATATTATGTATTATTATGTTCAATACAAACAATCATTAAGTTACACTCACCCCAACCGCGTCTCCGCATTGCATCGAATCCTATGAAAATGTGGTTTTTGGACACAGCAATACTTATTTTTCAAAATTTTTATTTTTAAAAATTACTGGTCGATAGGTTACTTTATTTTGAAGAATAAATGTTATTAAAAGTTTTTTTCTAAAACTGATAGTTTAGCCGGAAAAAAATATTTTCCATCCCAATAGTACGCCGGCTGCGCTCGATTCGGATATAGTGACGTCACGCGGCCTTGCGTACGTTGACTTTTAGCGGCAAAAACGGCCTATGTTTATTACTTAATATCTTCGTAAGTAATGGTCCGATTTGGATAATTCAAAAAGATATATCTTTCTTATGTCTTAAAGATTAACGTAGATAATAGTTTTATTGAATTTTCTACAACAGTACTGATCCTCATTAGAATCTTACATAATTTCTGATAAACATAGTCGGAACGAAGTTCGCTGAGTCAGCTAGTAATCTATAAATTCATAGTAAAAATCAGGAAAGGATCCTCAAAATGGCGGCCCTTAGTTAATTGCTCGAACTTATAATGAGTAATTAACAGAGATACCTAAGTAGAGCAAGATGCTGGTCTATTTCCTGCTTCGCAACTCTGAGTAAAGTTCGTTCTTCGGATTGATGTTAATTAACTACATTTTGGTCTATACCCACTCATGTCGATTCCTTTTAAATCGCTTGTAATAGAGGGCACATCAACTAGAATACTTACTTACTTGTAGGATGTGGGCCTGTGGGTGTCTATGGGCGACGGTAATCTATACTAATATTATAAAGAGGTAAAGTTTGTGTGTTTGTATATTTGTTAAATTGTAAGGGGTAATCTCGGGATCTACTGGACGATTTTAAAAATTCTTTCACCAATAGATAGCCACATTATTGCTGAGTGTTATAGGTTATATAAAAAACCGAAAAATTCCAAGTGGGTGAAGCTGCGGGCGGAAAGCTAGTCATTTACTCGTTTGCCTCTTGTCCCGTAAAAAAAGTTATTTTACTACAAAAATGTGACAGCGCAAGAGTGCATGTGAAAATATTCTTGGTTTTAAAAATATACTATCGATGTGTTTGATTTCAAGTTCCAAATAACTGTTTGACCCGAAACACTATCTCTTCCAATTTGACTCTCAGGGCCATCTCCAAAGTTTTTATATTTCCTGAAACCACGAATAAAGTTTCTTGCTTACTTATTTGGCTAGGTCAGCAGTTTTTTAGACTATCATAGCGTTCAATCTTTGTTTATGGTCAGTTTATTTTTATTACTCTACATTTAATTAATTTTAGTTCAATTGAAATTTAGTGCGTGCCTTTTAAGATCTCTTATTTATTTAAGCTTTAATGGCATATTATAATTGGTACACAAGGCAAACTTAATGCCATTGGGCATTCTCTGCCTGTTTACCTTTGGGCGAAGCAAAAAATAGTTTTCAGTTTCATCATCATCATCATCATTTCAGCCACAGGACGTCCACTGCTGAACATAGGCCTCCCCCAATTACTTCCACATCGCACGGTTGGTAGCGGCCTGCATCCAGCGCCTTCCCGCTACCTTTATAAGGTCGTCGGTCCACCTTGTGGGTGGACGTCCCACGCTGCGTTTTCCGGTACGTGGCCTCCATTCCAGAACCTTGCTGCCCCATCGGCCGTCAGTTCTGCGTACTATGTGCCCTGCCCTGTTTTCAGTTTAATAATAATAATTTTATTTTATTTTTATTTTATTTTATTTGTTTAAATTTTTTCAGTTTCGTTAAAAAATCTAAGTTTTTTAGGTAGGTTAAGCGTTTAATCCCCTTATTGAGCTCTCAAATCTGTCCTCTACCTACAAGGCGACTGTGGTACACAAATTCAATAATGGACTATCCTAGTACACTGCCGGCCGACTTGGTCCCAGCATACTTCGGTACAACCTCGAGCCAGCCTGCAGGCGGACAGGGGACAGTACCGGCCAGGCTAGTGCGACCAAGATACGGGCTTTTACTGTCCCGGGTTGAATGGGACACAGGGGATGGGACAGCGGTAAATTACTTTAAACGTAATTTAATTTTGATTTTAATTTTAGAAAATTTCCGTAGGATTATGACCTAAATCTTACAGAAACGTCTGGAAGTAACTGCTCTGTATCTTTTTTTTTACATAGTATTAAACAAAGTCACTCTCGCTATTTGTGCCCTAAGATCTTTCGAACCACTCAACGAATTTTAATGTAGTTTTCAGAAATAGAAGAGGTTTACATGTTAGTTGAATTATGACATAAGTTTCATTAATTTGCTGTAATGGGAAAATTTACAAGCCATATAATTTTGAGGCTATTTCGGGTTTTGTCCCACTTTTTGGCCTAGTAGAGTCACATCACTACTCCGAGACGTTTATTGCCAATTTTCTATACCAGTGCGCTGTCCATACGGACAATAGGCTCGAAATTTCGGACAAAATATAAGACAATACCGGGAAATCTGTTTATGCAATAGACGACGTTCCTGTAGTCGGAAACAATAAGTTTTCTTACATAACAGCTTACAATTATCAATACTTCCTAATAACGGTTTCTTTGCCCGTGCCGTGTCTATTGTTAAAGCATGACGACATGAGTAAACAAACGCGCACTTTTTTCGGATGCATTGTTAGTTGCTTTATTGTTTTTTTTTAGAAAAAGGCTTGCAAGGTTATACTCGTAGTCGTTTCGCATCAAGTAAAAAATTCACGGCCGAATACTGAAACGCTACTCAAATCTTTCACTCAGCTGACGGGCTCCTAAATTTAAGTATCCTTCAATTTTAAATGGTATTCTCAAACGCCACTCAACGAATTTGAAGCCGTGATCAGCTAAGCAGCTCTCAAATGTTTACATAATGGCAACATTTACCAAAAAAAGTATGTTTTTATTTACACAAATAATAACTTTACGTTTTTTATCCATTACACGCAGCATCGTTTGGTTATGTTTTGTCTTTTATGGAAATATACTCAATCAACTTAACATAGAACAGTTTATTTTTAGTTTCTATTATAAATAAATCTCGTTTTGTCATATAAAAAAATTAATGCTTGCATTTTTATTTTATTAAAAAAATAATTTTAAAGGTGATACTTTTTATTGTTGAAATCTATTAAGTGGCGATAGTGGACCGAAACGTAACCACAATTGACATTTATCATTGTTGACAGAGCATCAATCAAATTGACAAATCTACAACTCTTGGAAATGCTGCTATGCGATGTCCCCTTATTCCTCAGAAATAGGCATGTTTGTATTGCGATTTCATAGCAGCTATTTTGGTTGTTATAGCCTGACCAGGAACATAAAAACCCTGGCATAGAGGCGCATCAATTGCATTTGATAGTGCAACACTGAGTACAGTCGTACCTGTGTTAAATTAATTGGCTAACTTTATGTATCAGGATTCAGGATTACGGGCTAATTGATATTTTCATAAATTAACGAAAACACATTATTATAGGTAACCTGGTTTAAATAAATTAAATGAAACCATCAATCGAGCTAGTAGGATTTATTTTATTATTTATCAATAATCAAATTCAGAACTTGAATATTCAACTGCAATGTCTGCTCATGAACGCTTCAAACTCGGTACTTCTTTCCCAATTCCATAAAATTCAACACTTAGAAAGTGACAAAAAGCTTTAAAATAGGTAGTTGAAACAAACCACAGCTAATTTTCATAGTGGACTGTACTATACGATAAACATGTCAGTCAATTTGACAACCTTTGTTGGAAACATTATTCAATGAAAATATTGTCCGAACCCTTGGTATTTCTCTTCGACAAATACTTTAACACATTGTGAACCACTTTTCTTTCACGACTATAAAAATATTTTAGCAATTTCATTCACAAAATCAATTGCGCACATTTAAAATAAAGTTTGTTTACACTTTGACAGCAATAGACTGACATGCAAGGTGACATGTCGATGAAGTTTTTAGTTATTGTTGCCATTAAAAGAAATTAGTACCATTAGTTTTCCGCAACATGGCGAGGGTTTTTATGTTCCTGGTCAGGCTATACTTCGTGCACTATACGATGCACAGTTGGCTGTTAGATGTGGAAGATATCACCTAGTACACATTCATAACTTCCCGTTGCGTAGAACAGTAGGGTTATAATAAGTATTTGGTCCACTGGTTGTATGGCGTTTGGTGAGGGGTTTCAAAGAGCTTCCAAATTATGAATCCAGAAACAACACCGTTTCTTTAGAGACGCGGAACCTCGCTCGGAATTGCATGTCATTATAATAATATTTTTCAATAGCGTTCAGCCTTATTGCGTTCCTGCGATTAGATCTAGGTATTTCCTCGAGCCTCGAAAGAAATGATAACGATGACACACATTATTTACCACTATTTAGGTCGATTTAGGTATAAGAATAGGATTTAAGATACCGGGCAAGCACTCTCAAATTTAACAGCTGCATAAGACGATTTGACAGTTGTTTGAGTAATGCTTAGCGTTGAATGGCGTTTCAGTATGCGAAAATTCATTTGAGTGGCGTTTAAGTGCAACTTAATTTGAGAGGTGCTTAAAAATTGAGAACTGCTCAGATATTGTTTTGAGTATGCGAATTGTAAGTTTAGGAGCTGCTTAACTATTTGAGAAGCCGTCAAATATTTAAATGGCGTTTCAGTATTCGGCCGTCAGCCTCTCAAAATATTCCATTCCATTGACCTAAAATTAAATTATGGAGAATCCTTAAAACTGTGTACAATGCACACGTAACTTACCGCTAATAACGAGTCTATAAAGTATGTAAATTGATAAACACATAAAAAATTAATCATCATCATCATCAACAGCCCTTTACAGTCCACTGCTGGACTATGAGCCTCCTCCACTATAGTGGAGGGTTTTGCCATAATCTCCACGCTAGGCAGGCGGGTTGGAGATCGCAGTTTAAAAGATTGATGTTTTTCAGAGAGCGCTGCTGCCCATTCTCTGTTTGATGTGTAGTCCCTAAGTCGCCTCTTACGACACCCGCGGGAAGAGTAGGGGTTGGTGACAAATGTATTCTACTCTGCCGTCACCACACGGCTTTAAAAAATTAATGCTAAATTCCAAACCATATTTCTTTCAGAGCGGTGACGCAGTTCACGCAGTCCTCTTAAGATCAAACAAAGGTTCCGTCTGATTTTTCTCTTTATCCGTGAAGATGCTTAGCTACCAGTGACTTCAAAGGCCAATCAAGATTTTATCGTTTGGGGAAATCTGTTGCATAAACTTTAAGCTGCATTTGCTTTTTTTGGGACCGATTAATCTGCCATCATCTTAATCGCACATTTTACTTATTACAAAAGTATATTATCGATAATATAACCTATGTGTTGAGTTATTTAAACGGAATCTTTTTCAATATATGCAAAACATGTTCTCGATATTAATTGTAAAACTTGCGCCTACTCTGGAAATTGCTCTTTTATTTGCTGTATTAAAGTAACCAACGAATGATTACTACACATATTTAATTATTATTGTAATTTTATGCCCCATTCGAGCCCCTGTAACCGAGTTACACTTTGAGGTCGGCGTTGGCCCATTCGTCGCGTAATTTGCTTATTTCCTTCACGCCACGGTTCCGACTCGAAATTGCTTCCTTCGTGAAGTGGGAACTGCAAACTTGATGTGTCATTTAATTTACATAAAGTTATGGTTAGGAGTCTTATTTGGTATAAATGTGACGTCTTCTGTATTCGTTAATCACGCATCGACTTGTTCTCCCTTCGCCGATGTCTGGCATCGACTGCGTTTTAGACCTCTCATCATCATCATCATCATCATCTCAGCCATAGGACATCCACTGCAGAACATAGGCCTCCCCCTATGCTTTCCATGTTACCCGGTTGGTAGCGGCCTGCGTCCAGCGCCTTCCTGATACCTTTATGATGTCGTCGGTCCAGCAAGACCGATGGGTCGTCGGTCCGATGGGGCAGCAAGATTCTGGAGTGGAGGCCACGTACCGGAAAACACAGCGAGGGACGTCCACCCACAAGACTGATTGACTGCTTAATTTTTTCCAAGAATTTCCATCAGGTGTGATGCACGGCCAAGGGCTTCCCCGTTGAGGTTAAAAAATACAGATATTGATAGAGGCGATGTCCTATGCATATGCTGCTATTACAATTGAAAGAAAGTGTAGGCTTTTACTCGTTGGGATTGAATCGTCTTTTAATAAGTCTTATCTACCTATGGAAAATGTGAATTGCATAATGTATTAGGTACCTATGTAAGCGACCAATGATAGGTATATTTAAAAGTATAAGCTAACGTACAAAACCTTTTAAGTTATTTATAGGTAGGTATAAATAACCCAAGTACGAGTAAGTAAACAAAAAAGCTTTATAGAAGCCATTTCAACTACCTAATTAAGAGGTATCATCCGCTTGTTTTGAAAGCCAATCTATTTACGAACTGTATCAACAAACATCATGAAAGCGGCTGAAAGAAAAGTACAAATGGAAAACAAACCCTATTTTTTCGAGGCCATGTAAACTTGCTATTCACAAACAATTTTTAAATTGAATTTCAAAACGCGGCTCATGCGGTAGCGTAAACAAGATTGTTTGTTCGGGCGAATAATAGCGGTAATAGTTGTTCACAATATATGTTTACGTATGTCATCCGTTATGATAACATTATGGCGTAATCACACGCCAGCAGTTACGAAGTTACTGTCCAGGCTAATAGAATATCTTAGCAGTATTTCAAACAAAATATAAAAATATATTGAATTTGAAACGGAGAAAGAACAGTCTCTATGTTACCTAACGGAGAAAGAACAGTCTCTATGTTACCTATTTGACACCATTAAACGAATAATTCCAAGTTTCCTTCCTTACTTCTTTCCTCAAACCTAAAATAAATTATTGGCTAAGTATGTGCATAACCTAACTGTATTATTACTTATAGTGTAGTGGAATCAATGACTAGTCAAATATTTTGACGAGAAAGTTACATTATACACGAAACTTTCTTTACATACCTATGTAGGGCTCTTATCGTTTAACAATTATAAGTACGTCATTAATGTGTGATGTCGACTACCCAATTATCTAACATTACCTATTATTTCACTTTGCAATCAAGGATTAATTAATATGTAGTTACATGTTACATAAGTATAGTAGATAATATAGTGTATTTTAATTGCACTACTTCTTCCCACAACACAGTCAATCAAACAACGTGCGTCAACGTCATCGTATCTACGAGTACATTGGTCGCTATTTATAAAAAGAATACTTCCAATGAGTTCAAAGTAAATTGTGGATATTTTAAAACCATGTTTTCCATTTGCACCCTTAATGAGAGCGTAGGTGTCCTCAACAGTACAAAAACTGGTCAAGTGCGAGTCGTACTCGCGAACTAAGGATTCCGTAATCAAACTCATACTCATAATTATCATTAATTACTCTTTTTTCCCACTCTTTCTTCTGGTACCTTCGTCATATCTTACATTACTTGCCCTTATTCTCCAATTCCTATGTCCACGTGGACATTACTATTTATCAAAATTATTATCGGATTCAGTGATGTAAGTTCATACTTTGATTCCCAACGAGTCCAGATTACATCTGCACTGAAACTTTTTTTACAACTTCAGGACACCGTATAGCAAAGCCTTTTAATGTCTTCCCGTGATTTTGAAAAAAGCTCTTGATATCCAAGAGAAGTGATCCAATAAGTATTCTTATTTTTTTATGGAACCCTAAAAAAGATTAATTACGAGAAAATTGATTTATCCTGAAGCTCACCGTAGCATACCTGGGAATAACAAGGTTTGCTCGTTAAACTGGTTTAATCCAGATAATTCCGGCTAGAATCCGTTCAGGCCGGTGAAAGCGCATAAACTTCAGTCGGATTGGTGCCACCACGAATCATTCAGCAAACGGGACAGTTGATATACGACTTGAATTGAATTACGAATACGTAGAACATCATCGCCAGAATTTCGTAATACTTTACCCTCATCAATTGGGTTTTGTGAATCTACATAGGTATTAGGTAACTTTATTCACCTGTGTAAGCCAAAATGTTGACAACCCAACCTTATTCCAATTGTAACAAAGACGAGTCGCGAACTTTTTTGCAACTTTGGGTCTCACGAACTATTTGACGCTGACTGTACCTTGAGTTTTCTAGCGAGCGACTGCGTAAAAATGACATGACATTGTACAGCGCCCCTAGCAGCTACTTTCAAGAACTAAAATCTTCATAGATTTTTTGACGCACTCGCTAGCGATAGCGAGCACACCTAACGTAAACTCATGGTAAGCACACTGTTCAAAATAGGAATGGTCTTCAGCAAAGGTTATTGCTTAGGAATATGGTTGCTCTGGTGTCTCTAGATTAGATGTAGGTACAGTGTACCTACCATGAGTTTACGTTAGGTGTGCTCGCTAGCGAGTACGTCAAAAATCTCTATGAAGATTTTGTTTCTTGAAAGTAGCCGCTAGGGGCGCTGCGCAATATGTCATACAATTAATGTCATTTTTTTACGCAGTCGCTAGCGAGCACACCTAACGTAAACTCATGGTAAGCACACAGGAACGTAGATATACTCGACCAAAACGACTCGAAGGTCGTGTGAGTTACGTAATATTATTAATCGGACCCATTTAACTTTATTTTTCCAACACATAACAATCATCTGCTCCAAACGACACGAGCAGCGTGACTGTTTGTTATTATAGCCATTATTTGTTATCAACAAGTTATTTTACAAGTTTCAAGCTTCGGTGAGCAGCGTTTGCGGTTCCATTATCATGTGCCTAATGTCAAGGATGTTTGAGGCTATTTAGAAAAAAATAACTAAAGTTTTTCCATTATACACACGCACATTGTAGACCTAACCAAACAATCTTTACCTACCTACCAAACTCTCCCTTTATGTCGACATTTACTCGTATTTCGAAATTTCTGGTTAAATTCGCTGTAGATTCAAGCTATCCCCGGGACTACTCTACCTTCACTGGTTAGGTTTTATTGAAGGCCATGCTGTAGATCCTGCCTATACAGGAGTTACAGTGGTGGGATAAGTCCCGTACCTAGCAAAGAAGTTTTATCGTGCTGTTCTACTAACTAAAGGAGAGGGAGGGACTGAACTCATCCATATTTTATTTTACTAAGGAGAAATCTATTTCTGTAATAATGGATATTTATTCTTCTGTCGCCTGAAACTAGTCTTATGGAGTCCCTACAAGAGACCCTCGGCAGAAGTTCTTGAGGCCACTTAACGGCGCACTTGCACTGTTACATGCTACGTATTTTGCTTAGAACTCGAGTATACAGGGAGTAGGGACGGCCGGCAAGGATGGAAATGATGACGTCACGTTAATTTATCCCATGAATGTGAGACTTCTGTAATAGAAAATTGTTTGTTAATTACAAAAGTTTTTTGTCTCTCCCTGTTGCGTTATACTTATTTATACAATAGGGATCTGTATCAGTCATTTGAGTCATTACATTACATTACATTATTCCTAATTAAGCATCGCTTCAGCTTTTGCCTGAAATGAGGAAAGGCTTTACGTCTATTTATTGATGGAATTTATTTTTAATTTATTTTTTCCTATTTTAAAATAAGTCACAAAATTTCCTGGAAATTAAAAGGAAAACAATGCAATGTTATTCAACTCTGACCTTTTAACATAAATTTTAAATCGGCCCACAGTTAGGTAAAACTGATGGCCATATTGTACGAGTAAAGCATAATGGATATGCTAATCAGTTTCTTTTATAATCTTATTAGTTACCTTATACTTTCTTGGACCATTACAGTTAATTATTCTATTTTAGTTTATAATTATTCCTTATTCAAAGGAATATGCTTTGAAAGAAAGAAAAAGAAAAAACAGAATATAAATCCAAAACATTATTCAGACGAATGTATTGTATTTCAAAGCCTATTCTCTTATGTTGGTGACTGTACCGACGGCAAATGTAGCCAAACACCTGTCTGTGGTATGGTAATAGGTGCGAATTTGTTTGAATCTAATATGCAGCCGCCTGTACGAGGAAAACTCGTTATCACCAATTCTCAAAGAATATTTTCGCAATTTATCAGCCTTTATTACATAATTTAAGTTAATGAACATCACAATAGAAAGTCGATTATGGCGTTATATTTTTTACTTCCCTTATTGACGACTGTTTGTGAAATATGCATTTTATTTCACTTAAAATGAACCTTGTTTGGCTGTGATAAAGCGTGTTTTCTTTCGAGTGAAATTTTCAGGGATATATTTTTTCTTTCGTGTCAATAAGAAAATGCTTCCCATTTTCATTGTCAGATTGCGGGGCTCTGTAAATGACATCCATTAAATGTATTGGGGAAGGGCATATGTCTTGCAGTTTGGTAGATTAGATTTACAGCTATTGTAAACAAGTAGGTATTATAATTTATGTAAAATATAGTAAAATCTACCTATCTTGATATGTTGTTTGTATGTCTCTAAAACCAGTAGGTTTGACCGCCTCTGTGGTCTTGTAGTAAGACCACCTGCTTCAGACGCAGAGGTCCCGGGTTCAATTCCCAGTGGGGGCAGATTTTTCTGTTCGGTTTGGTTGGTGGTAGGGCTTGTTCTAGGCCCGCCTGGCTAGCTACTACCATCTTACCTAAGACAGTCGCCATAACAACAATGTTAACAGCATCGTTGTGTTCCGGCAGTAGAGGTAAGACAGCCAGTTCCTCCGTGGTTGAGGATTTCGGGTGAAGTTCGCTTCGACCTTCGGCCTAATCATCACTTACCATCAAGTGAGATACAGGCCAAGAGCTTCCTCGTTGTTGATAAAAAAAGGTACTTAAACCTAACATTACCACCGAACTAAAATGTGCAAAAGCCTCTGGTAAATTAAATTCAAATTGTGTTTATAGTATAATCACAGGTATTTACATAAATTAGAAATTAATAATCTCAATTTTGTTTCAGATAATCAATGAAATGTCGACAGCACGAATAATGGCGACCACAACCAAATAGTAAGTAATCTGGCTTTAAATTACAACATTTTCTAGGAGCAGGAGGCTGCAATAAGGGCCCTTGGACGCAGCCCGAGTGGCCAACTAACAGGATTGCAGAATGCAGGGGTAGCAAAAAATGCTGCTCTCCCCTGAAAATGGCTGAGTACCCTCACAGTGGAAGTTCAGGCAGTAAGCTCTGATCGTTACGTGGATACTGGATATATTGTGTTATCTAGAAAGATGCGACTTGGTAGTAAACTTTAACCAAGCACCATTAACGATAACCGCTGCATTTTGTATGGAGTTTGATAGATTTTGACGTTTGTCAAAGTTAAAGTAAGATAGTGCAACCCAGCCTTATAAAGCCAGTAGTAAAAAAGTTACTATAAAATATAGTGTTATTGTAGCTCTACTTATCTGAAATTGTGTCAGAAACCGACAAAACTGGTCCTTCTTATCTTACAAGCGCTAAGTAGCTTTTGGCTGAGACTACTATAAGAAAATAATATTACTACATACATTTTTGGTGTTATAATCGACTCTAATACCAACACACAGGTGGCATGGTCTCCCACTCTCCCACCCACAGCTATTTGTCAAATTGGCTATTGCCTCCGTTCACGCGATCTTTAGGATTGTCCGGAGAATTTTTATGTTGGCGATATAGGTACGAGTAGATACTTTTATTATACGAAGTGTATTGTTTACAAATCACGTAGTTAGAAAATCTATCATCATGATTTCAACCGCAAGACGTCCATTCCTAAACATAGGCAGGCTTACCCGTATGATTTCCACATTGACAGGTTGGTAGCGGCCTACGAGTATAACCAACACCTGCCTGCAAACTTAAATATAATTTAAGGGGGCGTCCATTAATTACGTGAGACAATTTTGGCAATTTTTCATGGTGAGATTTGGTGAGATTTTTCTCTCCCCCTCCCCACAATCTCACGTGAGATTTCTTAAAATACATATTTGCAATACAAGGGTTAAAATCAAAAAACCAAATCTATTCTAATTCTAATTTCCGTATTGTTTAGGCGTTTCAGCAGAATAAAAAATTTAAACTATTTATCATTATCATCTTAAAATAGATTTATTTTTTTAATTTAAAATAACCCAGTTTTCTCGCAATTTGACCCTTTTTCTTGCTGAAAAAAATTACGTAATATATTTGTCGAGACCCCCCTCCCCCTCTCCCCTACGTGAGATTTAGTGAGGTTTTTCTTGACCCCCTCCCTCCCCTAAATGTCATAAACGAGGTGTAAATGGGTTCTTTCTAAAGTAGAGAATTAGAGATCTAGTCGGCAAGCGTAGTGAAGGACATCCTTCAGCTAGGAGAAGTGATGGAGACCGCAGATCGAAGACCGAGTAAAATGATGCGTATTGGGGGTAGCCTATGATAAGCAGTGGACTGCTAGTACCTGGGATGATTAATTGCTGTCCTTACTGAGCCTGCTTTTTTACACTGTAGTAGCCGTTCAATTTAGACTGAATTTGTGGGTTACTATTTTGGAGTGAAAAGGCACCGACTTTATTTTTAGAAGGCATCCAGCCATACAGTACTTAGTCATGATTGGCGGGTAGTAACTGTTTCTGCCTTGGCTCTAAAATAGTCGCGAACGACAGCAAAATGTTTGGTAAAAATTTGGTCTACCTACATCCAAATAAGTACTAGTAGAGACTTTGATGGTTCTAGATTTTTGAATTAGCTTTTGCTTTCATCTTCGCTTGCATTGATTTCGGTAAATTATAGCCTGTGTACTATTCTGATACATTGCAAAGATTCATCAAAATTAAATCAGTAATTTTTTGGCCCCACAAGCGTGTATAGAATAAATAAGTATAGGTACCTATTTATTGGGCACAATTGGGCCTCATTATTAATATCGAGACGGAAAAATATTGACCTGTTAGGTCGAGGACAAATCAAAATGTAACGAAAACACTTTAATCGCTGCGGTGTGCTACCTAAATAAATGGACCTAATTAGCGAACTGGCCATTCAATAGATAGTGTTGTTATCGGAGGCAAACTGATACGCGGGTGCACGCACCGCAGTGCTGGCATGCGGGCTTGCATAATAGGTACATACCACGTAATGTAGAGTCAACAGTAGGCTGTAGGTACACTTTTGGTTCAAAATTTCAGTTACCACAACTAAAAATAGTAATTTGATCACGAATTGCTAGTAATTCATACGAGGTATAAGTGAAGTAGTAGTTCCGGCTACTAGTTTCAGTGACACTTCTCTCCGTGGCTTTTCTCGTCAGACTAGAAGTCAAAATACTCATAAGAAGAAGAATTCATTTTTGCAATAAAGCTTTTAAAAAGCGCTTTTACACGCCCTATTTTATCCTAACCACTGCTTTAGAACAATAATATGGACCAGTGCTGGGAAGCAGCGTAAGAAACGCAAGAAAAATAGTGTCATCATCAAAACAAAATACTTACCTGTTAAGTGTTACCATAGGGATCACTGAAAAATTAGGGTTTGGTGGTGGAAACGGGCATAAGTCTCCTCTGGCTCTAATTTACCAGAATCGAAGGGAGGGTTTGGCCTGCACTCCCCACGTTAACCAGACGGGTTGGGGAGTACTAAATAAATGAATTTAATTACCTAATTGCAAAACACCCACCATAATAATAATAGCGTGGAAGCGCCCACCAAATTAAACTCGATGGATTAATTAACTCATTACTGTAATCCAGTTTTACATTAAAAACGTTATTGATAAATTATATCACTTTTTGATAATTATGTAATTGGATTATTTGGAAAATCCTCAATCTGATTTTGAAGTGGTATCTTCTAATAGGTTTTAGAGATCCTTTTCAGTTTTCTTATCGGTATTAAATAAGGCTGAGTTGCACCATCTATCTTTAACCGTAACTATAACGATAACCGGTGATTTTTGTATGGAGTTGACAGATTTTTGACGTTTGTTAAAGTTAAAATATGATGGTGCAACCCAGCCTTACACTTTCGTATCGGACGTGTAATAAAACTGACGGCTCAATTGAACTCAATTCAACTGTGAAAAGACTTCCCTGAGAGTTTCTTAATTGAAAATCAGTACAATCTGCTCCCTGAAACTTCATTTGTTCACGCTATAATATTATAGCTTCTTCTAAACTTATAATAAAATCTAATACACCTCGTTTTTCCAGCCTATGTTATTGATACTTCTAGATGCACTGATCCTACTTACGTATCTGCTTGCATAGATAATATATCGTTTGATGATTAAAGATTTGTAATAGATTTTTTTTTAATAATTCTCCAAAAACCTACATAAATGGTTAAAAAAGTTGCATCCGATTAGACTAGTTCTCTTCTATTTAGAAGAGTATTTTCTTCTATTTACGGAGTTAAATACATAAGTGTGTCTGTGTGTTTAATTTGATCATCGCCGATGACGACATTCTCCAGGTGTGAATCAATCTGCTATTTATAAGTTGTTTGCTGTCCGAATTCAAAGACTTTGCGAATCTACTAAATAAGGATAATCAACAAGATTATGACGTCATAAAATAATGCAGAAATCAACAATTAGCCAAAATAAAAGTGAAAACCTAATACGGTGCTATTCAAAAATAAACCAAAGGAAGGAGTTATTATAAGTACAGATTTTTTATTTTATTTTATTGAGAACAACAAACAATTACGTAATATACTAGAATTACTTTAGTCCAAAAAGAGAATTTAGAATCGGATAGGATTTATTTAAATGCATTCGTGAAATCTACTCATACTTATTTAGTTGATAAAAATTATTCCAATAAATATTATGTCAAACATACTTGCAAAGAATATAATTATTTATGGCAAAGCAAGTATAATTTTGCAAAGATCCTACTATGGTTTGGTACTCCACCTGTTTCCCAAACTTTACTAGTTCCTACATACCTGTGACTTAGCGAGTGGGATCTTAGATTTAGTTCCCACATACCTATGACGTAGCGAGAGGCACCTATTTGCAGGGTTGTGATCCCTCTCGAAGGGCTCTCAAGCACTTCCGAGGGCTTTGAGCACGCTCCACAATGACGCACCGAGTAGCAGGCCCTAGAACAGTAACCTAGATCTTTCACTTTCCTCTGATATCTACTTTGTAAGCGTTATAAGTTTTAATCGGAGAATCTTATCTCTGATACTTCATGAAGTGTGTCCCCTGAGACGAGGAGACTTTATAAAGAGCACATTTTTCTGAAATCACGCCAAATCATACCTTAGTACGTTATTAGCGATTAATTCAGTAAGTAGTTTTTATATCTATAAAATTAATTTTTTTCTTAAAAACACTGCTTTACATAGTATCAACTTTTTAATAACATTTCTTTTTCGTGACAAAAATGGGGCATTCATCTAATGAAGTAAGTAGCGAAAAGCTCAAGCTGCGACTACTTTACATGATTATAAGTAATTCTTGATTTAAGTAATACTTATACTGGGCGAGTTAGGCGGTTTCAAATCCAATATTTGTCATTTAATAATTATTCTCCTTAATTGCAAATCTTGTAATATCCTGTTTCTATTAGTAAGTTCTTTTTTCGGGTAGGTACTAAGTCGTAACTATTACTTATGTCACCATACCAATTTTAAAATTGCAACTAATGCCAACGAGGAGGCATGACAGAGTCCCAAGAATTTGCCTCGTCAGCTACTCTTGGAAACTGCTAGCCGACTTTTGACTTTATTTTAATAGTCTTAAAAGCTTCACTGAATAAGTTTCTTGCTGTGCGAAAATGTATGCACCTGAAAATAGGGAGGTTCTGCGACGTCATTGTGGTAACTAAAATTCTTTCTCTGTAACAAGACCTTAAGGGTCCGTGCACATTACGTTTTTTCCGTTTCAACGACGCTACGTGTTTTAGGATCATGCGTTTGCACTGCTGCACTGGCGGGCTGCTAAATATCGTTTTAGGGCTCACACCAGTCTATAGTAAGGTCATGTCACTTGCTAGTGGCCAAGACAGTGACGCCACCTGCCGGGCTAGGATGTGCGCCGTGATATACTCTTATCGACGTCAAAATTTATGGGAAAAATCGATAAAATAGCGTGATAACCGCTTTTCGCAGTGCGCATCCTAGGCAGGTGAGGACTGAAGCGGTAGGAGGACTATCTCATTTGCTCTCACTAGGATAGCGCCACTGTAAAGTAAGGTCCTGTCACTCGCCAGTGGTGCCAACTGTTCAGTTTAAAAATGATAGCCCTCTTTAATTTGCTTACATAGTTACATTAATATCAATAACAATCAGTAGGTACACGACGAGTTCTTGAATGAAATACCTGAAAAAACCTGCAAACCGCGGTGTACATGGACCCTATACACGTCTTTTGTCTGTGATTGACAAGTGGTCTTAACAAACAATGGCGTTGCCCTTTACAAGGCGCGTCTCAATTTTAAGGGCAGTAAAAATAACCAGAAGTGGTGATACATAAAATGATAGGAGGAAATATTCAAATGAAAAAAATATTGAACAAAGAAAATTTTCTCAACTTCACAAACTTACCTACTGAGCAATAACTTAATTCAGTACAGCCTGTTGTTTGTTTACCCAGTATGACGCCCGTATTCATTACTATTACTATGAGGTCTCACAGCGCGAATGACACACGAACCAATCACAGAGCATTCCAAACATTACTATGAGGTCTCACAGCGCGAATGACACACGAACCAATCACAGAGCTATATTCAACGCTGTGCGTTCGATTTGCTGCTTTACTTAAGCAACCATCGTTTGTGAATACGGGCGTGAGTCTCTACTCTAAAATGATTGTCTCAAAATCGTCATTATAATTTAGGTACTAGCTTTCCCCGGCTTCGCCCGCGTGGAATTTTGTCTGTCGCAGAAAAACTTTATCGCGCGCGTCCCTGTTTCAAAAACCGGGATAAAACTATCCTATGTCCTTTCCCGGGACTCAAACTATCTCTATGCCAAATTTCATCAAAATCGGTTCAGTGGTTTAGGCGTGAAAGCAAGACAGAGTTATACTTTCGCATTTATAATATTAGTATACAGGGTGTTAGGTAAATGGGTATATGAGCCGACACTAGCCCATGTTAACATGGGCATATAAATGGTATGGTGAAGTCAGAAATTTGATATCATCATTTTTTTTTATATTTCATACAAAATAAATTTTATAAAATCCGATTTGTATGAAAAATAAAATAATTAAAATGAAGATATACATTTTCTGACTTCACCATACCATTTATATGACCATGTTAACATGGCTAGTGTCGGCTCATATACCCATTTACCTAACACCCTGTAGATTAGTATAGATTTTTAACTGGTTTCATAGTGATTAAAGAAAAGCATTAGTAGGTATTCGTGTAACAGTTCAGTAGGTAAATTAAATAAATGAGCATACCTGATGGACTACGCATATCTTTGCGTTTTAAAATGTGGACATTACCTACTTATTTGCTTACAAATGTTGCGTAATTTTTTCAAATTATACACATACGTAGGTATGTAGATTATTTGCGTTTTTTGGGGGAGACTTATGCTCGTTTTCACCATCAATCCCTAATTTTTAAGTGACCCCTATGTAAACAAAATTCATGTTATATGTTACCATAGGGGTCACTTAAAAATTAGGGATTGATGGTGAAAACGGTTGACTGCTGTTAGCTAAACCGATAAATAAGTATTTTTAAAGAGTTAAATTATTACATTTATGTAACGTCCTACTTTTCTGTAGTTTAGCTAAGAGGAACACCTCTTAGCCAGAACAAAATTATCCTCTAGTAAGACTTCTATTTCCGTACCGCGCGGGAATAACTTGACATCTCGACCTGCACTTTTTTTTTTTATTTGCTTAAACGTTTCCTCTACCTTATACCCTTCTGGTATAAAAAACTCAACTCGAAATACCCAAAAATACTTGAAATACAGCTCTTGTTCATAAGTAAATATCTCTAATTTAGGCAATAAATATTTGACATAACGATATATCCAATTAATATTATTCGTACAAACATTTATATTTCGATTTATCAATGTATGTCAGAACATGTATTTGTTAATATCTCGACTTATACATTTATGGATTTTCGTTTTTAATTTGACAAAAACAGTTATCAAGTTATGATCCCCTCTGAGTACTAAACATATCCATGATATGTGCAGTTGTCTAGTTATGCACACTGTCAAGAGTTTGGATATTTGGAGTTATCCAGCTATTACATTCGTATAATCATATTTTTTATGTGACATTAGCAGTTTTTAAAATATAACATTGTCAGGATTTCGAGTGTCTTTAAATATTTTTTACTTAGCAACCCCTGAAAATATATTTTTAATATATTTAAGCGTTAATTATTACTTTTATTACTATTTTCAATAGCTTAAAACTAAATTAACGTTTAAATAGCAAGTTGAAAGTAGAAGGATAAGTTTAGTCAATAGGTAGGTACTATCTACTAATGTTTTTTCATAACAGACTAAGATTTCGTTTGACAACCGAATATAAGTAAAAAATCTAATAATAAACTTTTAGGTCAACTTTAAGTTCCGGATATATTTTATAGTCTATTGACGTCAATGACATTAATTAGGAATAATGATGAGGTAAGTAGTCGATACGCCAGATCTCGTCCATTTAGTGAGTTGGTAGATTTGAGGAATAAAAATAATATACAATTTTTCGTAATCATTTTGAATGAAAAATTGTTGTCATTATGCTCCCTTTAGTCTTTATAAGTATAGTATTAAACTTGCTCTAAACCATTAGAAGTTTTAATATCTTTGTAATATTAATATAATATAGAAAAAATGCATTCAAAATCACTAATGATTAATAACAGCATGGAAATAAAAAAATATAGATAAAATCTTACTAATTGGTATTCAAAATATTTAGGTATCACACTTAATAATTATAAACATACATTTATATTTTAGTTTTTTTTTTTTTTTAATTTCAATAGTATGGCTCAATTCACAATATGGTCTCCTCTCTAGGCACAGTTTGCTTTTTAATATTATTTACAACATCTGTATTTAAAAAATTGTCGTGATAATGTGGACGCAAATTGGCTATCACAAAGGGTAAGCTACATTTGGAGCGTGTATTAGCGTCCAGGAAAAGGCCTAAGTACTGAAAAAAATCTTTGTGTTCGATACGTCATGTAAATAACGTTTTAAATAATATACAACATGCATTGTTTTCTATATTTTAATATCTTAGACCCAGTTAGACCAGACCGCGATCACTTCTGACGCAAAGTGGAAATTTCACTGTAGTAAATTCGCATCCACCTTATTTTAAGTGTCATTTAATAAAGTACAATCACCGATATCATTATCCGTATTGTATGGTTCATGGTTAAGGCTTAGAGACTGCGGTAAGTCCCAAACTAGACCTAAATATATTAAAAACTTACCTTGAAACGTGCACCTGCTCACGTGGGATTTATTTTTGGCAAAAACGGTAGCATGCTATAAGATTTTTTTAATGTGGGTTTACCTGTCATACATTCAGGGAATCATAGCAATCGCTTACGTTCTAGAGTGATCCATCATTTGGACGTGAACTGGACGGTGTACGCGAAAGGGCGTGTCGACCTTACGCAAAAATATATCCAGTTAATTTTAATTATTTTAAGCTTAATGGTAAGCCTAAAATAATTAAAATTAATTGTGCTTGTTATGAAGCATGGCTTTTGTTCTTTTATTTCTTCTTTTTTTTTAATTTTAAGTAAACGTACAATTATCTCATCAAAAGCAATCATAATCTGCGATTATATTTGATTTTTCTAATAAATTTGTTACTATTTCATTGCAAAAGTGATAAAAATATGTTCTATTTTTACGTTTTGTTTTTTTACTTAAACTTCATTCAAAATAATTAACTTAAATCCAATTTTTACACCTTAAATGTTTGTTTTTCTTTGGTGAATAACTTGACAAGTCGTCGGTACACAACTTGACAAGTCTTTTTTTTAATAGATTAAGAAGATAATTTAAACAAATTCTTACGCCAATCGAAAGATACGCATCAAATTAGCTTATTTCAATCATAAAAATATCAATTATCATTAATTCCGATTTACCAGAGAACTCTAAACTTTAAAATCGCTCCCCTGAAAAGTACGCAAAAATGACATGTCAAGTTATTCCCGCGCGGTACGGATTTATTGCAAGCTTTTTTTTTACTTTTTATAATACTTAGAATATAACCAACAGTCCTCAAAGTTAGCTTTATGCAAAATAGAACTAGACAAAAATGCCACGTCTTCTCAGCGAGCTCCCGACTTTGCTAGGTTTCCGATCAGCCACGTAAAGCGCCGAATAAGGGAAATAAACCAACGCCAAGTGAATGATCGTTACATCAATGCTAACACTGGTGCTCTCACCCGCAACTGGCTCCCAAACTTGGACAGCATCAACCAACTCTTCGCTCAGGCGGAGCACTCCTTCCACCTGACACAAATTCTTACCGGTCACGGCTATCACCGACAATACTTACATCGGTTGAAGATAGTCGAGACCGATAAGTGCAATTGCGACACAAATGCTGTTCAGGATATACTTCACCTACTCAAAGAATGTCCACGTTTTGCCCGGCAAAGAGTACAGCACATGGCTATATGCCAATACCTTAAAGTTAACCTCTTTGAAATATCGGACCTGATAAAGAGGGAAAGCGCCATCCAATCATTCATCCAATTATGTAAATATATTGTAAATAATTTAAAAGAATACAATAGTACGTAAGTTAAATTTTGTGCAATAAATGTAAGTGTACATAAAGTATATATGATAGGTATTTAAAATTATGTATATATTAAAACAAAATAAAAAGAAAAAAAAAACAATAAAAGGAAAAAAAAAAAAGTAAAAAAAATAATAAGAATAAGAATAAGAATAATTTATTACTTAATAAAACTTAGCCTAGATACATTTGAATTCACTTACTTAAATTAAGGTTAGTGTGCGAAGGTAAAATTATTAATACCTAAACTAAGCAAAATTGTTTGCCTGTGTCTTAGGTATTTTATTAAAAGTAGGTTAGTGCATACTAAACATTATCACAATAACAGTGTGTAACTAAATATAAATACATTTCTATTCTTAACTACTAAGCATTATTTTTACCTTGATCTAAATTAAGTTACAATCTGTAATAGGTTTTCTGTTTCGTCATAGGTTTTATTTTTTAGCCAATCTTGTATGATTTTTTTGCATGCGACTTTATTCATAGGGTAAATACATAGAGACTGGTTTATTCTATTGTACAATAAGCTACCTAGATAACAGAAGAATTTCATCGTATGTGATCTTCTGATTTTTTAATAATAGAATAATATACCTAAAAGAAAAGAACTGCTGTAAAATGCTAAGTTCATTTGTAAATTTAAAACCTTGTACATAAATAAAAATAAACGTCTATAAAGTATGGAGACTACAAGTTTGCTCGTAGACATTAGCGAGAAACTACCACCACTTGCTCTAAAAAGAATACATTATTGATTTCATACTCAACAAATGGTTTTGTCTGAAACCGAACTCCGGCAATTTCAGCCGGAGATTAAAAAAAAAAAAAAAAACTACAGCTGTTTACAGTAAACGTAGGTACCTAATTATTTTCCATCTTTTGAGCAAGCTTCACCCCATGAGTAAGTATTCAAAGCGCGTGCCGCGGCGTGCAACTTTAGCGCCAAAAACTTGTCGCTGTCGTCCGCGGCTCACTCCGAGGCGTATATTTTTGTCATTTACCAAACTTCCACAATAAAATCTAGTTTGACGGGGCGTTAAAGTTGCCAGGCTGTTATGAAGAGCTGGCGAAAGAAATTTTCTTGTGCATTACGACTTTATAACTACTTTTTCTTCTTCTTCGCTGATTTTTTGGTACGTTTCGCTTGAAATGCATTAAATCAACACTTGCAAAACTTTCATTTCGTGTGTAATTTTTAAAAGAGAACTGTATCTGAATTGTAAATAAAAAACCACTCCTAAGGAGCTTAAGCAGATACTATAAATTAACACCAGCTTTCACAGCTACGACAGCTCTGCTAACAATGTTCGAGTATTTTTTTACCTCATTATCCAGAAATAAGTCTTCCCTTAAATCTAAAAATAAAAGAAGCTGGATTCGTTGATTCCGTTCGTAAATACAGATTTATTTGCAACTTAATTTTCATACTCGCACTTATCTCAATCAGAGTTGATTTCCAGCGTTCACGCCCCATCTGTATTTCTCATCCATTTGCATAAAGCGTTGCTGTTTTTTGCACAGCTATAAAATTGAAACATTCGACGATCGCTATTGCTCATCTGACATTATTTTTATATTTTTAGTTTCTATAAAATTATCAATATAGGTTTGATATTTTCTTACATGATAATTTTAATGTATGGTAATTAGGTACATATGTACTTAGAGAGAAAATTATAGCCCTCACGTCACAACAAACGTGACATACATGACCTTTAAGTACTTATTAAGTAGATAAAGGATGCCATAGTACTTTGCTCGATGAATTTTTGTCTGTTATCCGTATTATTAGTTCGTTAGTTTCAGCCAAATGACGTCCACTGCTGGACAAAGGCCTCCCATATTCCGTATTATTATTCAAATCAAATAATTTATTAAGTACCTACATGCGCCTTTTCTTTGCGCTAATACACGTCCCAAATATCGCTTGCCCTACCACCACTATTAAGTGCATGGTACTTTATTTATCCTACTTAAATCCACCAATTATTTTCAGACTTTTTCAAAATTCATTTCTATTTGCGAAGTCCTTTGCGATTACTCGATAAATCCTAGTCAATACGTCCACTTGCTTGCGCTTTTCAGTGAATTTTGTTTTTCACATTCTGTATGAACTGAAAGGCATTTCGAATAGTTTTATTCCACAACCGTTACATGTTCAGTTTTGTTTCCATTTAATGGTGGAAAGCTCGATGAATCGACTCTATAGAAAAAAGTGCATCGATGGATGACCGCGGGTGATGCATTAGTATATTAAACGGGTCTCAATGGAACTTCTTCTGCTTCGATTCTTTTGCCATAACTGAATGAAAGAGTTTCTATTTCAGGCTAGGCTTTCAATGGTGGTTTTTATTTTAAACTTTTTGTTAATGTTAATAGGATTGACTTTTGGTCTTCTGTGTGGACACTAGACAGTAACATATGAGGGCATACTGGTGTCAAACTTAACAAACCTCTACAGGCATAAGATATTTACTAAAATAAATTATCGGTCCACACTTACAGGTGGATTTGAGTTTATGCCTACTCAAACCCATGGACCTGAAAAAACTTGACCTATCTGTATTTGTAGAGAACGCGAAACGCTATCAAGTCTATTCAGTCTCGTAAAGATCCAAATATCAATGCCGGTTTATGAAACAAACATAACAAATTAATATGTGAACAATGTCAACATAGCATAAACCATAATAAAGAATTCTCTCTGACTCTGTTTTCCCAAGAAGATTAACTCATTTATGAAATTAGATTCAATGAAAATTGAATATTATCTTGAGTTGTAAGCAGCAACAAGAAACAATTTAATTGTTCAGTGAATCCGATGTCTTTGTCTGAACTATCCAGCCAAGAAAACCACGTTAATTTATATTAGGTAGTACTGCTACTAGCTTTTGCCCGCGGTTTTGTCTGCGTGGATCGGTCTAACATAAAAAGTCTCCTAATATCAAAACTATTCTTTAAAAAAAATAAGTTTCATAGACATAGCTTGGGATAAAATGGGTTACTAAAACAGTGTTTTTCAACCTTTTTCATTACGCGACCCCCCTAGCATGAAAAAAACTTGCGACCCCCCCGACCCTTCGCTATTTTTCATGCCTTTTACGAGATGTTGCAGGGACCGAATTATTCAATCTATACAACATTTATGCATTTGCATCATTACATTTCGGATAAATCTAGCTTTAAAACTTTACTGTTTTTTTTACTGAGGTAGTTTTTACGGCCTCTCGCGACCCCCCTGTAGAGGCTTCGCGACCCCCCAGGGGGTCGCGACCCACAGGTTGAAAAACACTGCCCTAAAAGAATCTTCCGTCTCTTTTTTTTTTACTATGACCTTTTGCATTCTCTACACCGGAATAGACAACTAAAAGTGGTTGGAAAAAGTAACAACTATTGTGTCTCATTTATTTCTTTATTTAAAAAAAAAAACAAATCTAGTAGCATAAAATAAAATACTGTACATACATGTTTAATTATCTAAGCTAACGCTATAAATAACGTGATAATTAGGTAACTTAATTAATTAAATAAAGTTAATTAATAAACAAAGCGATCGTAATGTTTGCATATAATTAAGACGGAATGAACACACACTCGTAACGTATTTGTCAATTTGAAACCTTACAGTTAAAATAATCGTTATAAAGTAATTAAGAGGATTTTCATTGTATGTGATTAAAAATAAATTAAATAATATTCAAATTGGCGGTAATTTGGCACTAGACGAACATTTCAAATGCTGAGATGAATACGCTAGTACAAAATTAAATAATATCATTATTGTCCTAATTTACTTTTAATCCTTTTTTTTTTTTATTTCAACAAAAAAATCATTTTGCAATAATAAATCAGTATTATTTCCCTTAATTTCTCCATCGAGAAAGTGTGATAATCACTAAAAACCAAAAAACGAGTATCTTACAATTAATGAAACATTAAAAGACGATAAAAGTGTTTTGTGGGTTAATTAACAAACATAAACGATAAAGGACTTATCGGAAATTATCAGGAAATTCTGGTTAGTTCACAATAAAATTCCTGATTATTTGTAATAAATAAGTGCTTAAAAGGTAATTTTATTGTGAAAATACTCATAAACTAAGAAAATTGCAAAAAATATGCTTTAATATTACTACACTGTCTACCTATCATCGTCGTAACCTATGCTTTGATTTTAATATTAGTGTATTTTTTCTCGATTATGTTTTACAGAGGTCCTAATTATTACATACATATTATCGAGTTGAGATGAATAATTTATGCAGATGCCTCATTTAAAACCCTTTATAATACTTCCAAAAAAAAGTTGTGAAAAACGGCCCACAGATATTTTTTCACCACAGATTTGAAAGAATACATAATGTGGCCAATTTGGCGCTCTAATAACGCGAAAACGTTATTACAACAATGTTTCGTATTTATTTGGCTAAAAATTAAATAGGTAAATGCAATTTAAAGCCATTTTGATACTTTATTTCACACGTGTGTGTGTGTGTAATTAACAATATATAATTTTATAGCATTTGCCACTCAATAATACAAGCATGCGCAATTTCTTTCTGTTAAAATACCTAGGTAGTTGTAACGTAAATCAAATTCAATTTGACCTTTTTCTATTGTCAAAGTGGAATTTATTTAACACAGATCGTAATGATTTTATGAATGTAGTAAAAGTATTTTAGAATAGAATTGGGTATCTATTTCATTTCTAACTCGGTGAACTTCAGGTGTTAACTGTAACATAAATCTGTAATTCTATTTTTATTCAATGAAATAAGTACATTGTCATTACAACTGAACCACGATTTTAAAACCTTCGAAACAAATATTTTAAGTTAGTACTATAAAGTAGCGCCAAAACTAAATCATTGTCTATAAATTACAATAAAATTGCAATACACTCAATTATTGTACACTGTTATCTGTTTTATTGTTCTACTAGTAGATCCTTCTTATCAATTACAATTGATACTAGAGTCCTTAAATTGACAGAAATAACACAATTAAGTATGTATATTGATTACATAGATTCCACTTTGGGGATTAATACATAATCCTATGATGAACTATTAATGAACTATTAAATAAATAAACAATGCCACACGATACTTCCATTGTCTTTCGGGTTTCTTATTTCACATGTTGGACTTGAAAATTTCACAATAAAACCACAGATAAAACGCATAATTTAACGTAAACTAATATGAGAACATTAGACCTAAGTAAATAATGAATAAAAGGTTCAAACTCGTTTGAAGGGATAGAAATAATGCATTTTTTCAACTAACCGAGTAAAAAATTCAGTCTGACTTTTTAAACCGCATTAAGGATTTTTTGAGTAATAAACCTAGAAATAGAACCGTCATATCTGAGGCCGCAGCGATTCCTTCTATGCAAAAAGTATGACACTCGCTTTTTAAACCGGGCGAAAGTTAAACAAAATGGAAATTTGATAGCATGTGGCCCGGCCGTTATGCCTTGCTGTGAGGTAAAGTCCGGGCTTTCCCGGATATCCGGGTCCGCCTCTTTGTCTTGTATCCGGGCATAAAATCCGGCACTTTCAAATCGTATTCAACAATCAAGATTGCGTTTGGAGTTGAAACTGTACGAAAATATTGTTTTACTAACGAACGGAATAGAGGTGATTCCGTTTTGGGTAAAGGTTGTTTTTTGTATGTTTGTGTATGACAAAACGGTTGTAACGGATGTGATGCTGAGTTTGTCACTATAAATTGTATGGGTGATGATTCGTACAGTTTTTGTACAGTTGAATGCAAAATGGCGCTGCAACAATTAGTTTAACTCTGAACTTATGGTTTTTTTAGTTAGAAGCTACTTGTAGAATTATTCATAAGTGTGTCAAGTTCTTGCTTGTGAAAGTTCAAAAATAAAACAAATTATAATAGTATTATACCGATCCCCAGACTCATTTGCAACCTTTTTAGTAGTAATAACACGTAATTAATTGATATCTCACTTTCTCCAGATATCAGCGTAGAGATCCAGCTAATCGGCCATTTGCATGGCGGTCACGTGCTGTAAGGCTTAGTATACATATACCTTTGTACTATAATATGCCACAATATGGCTACAGGTAAACTATATTACGTTACTCTACTGGACCCGTTAGCATAAGTAAGTAATTACAATACTTGCGAAATAATAACACATTCGTTAATTGTTTGTTGACTGGATACTGTGAAGTTTTCTTTAAGGGGAACGCAGGCTGTTATAGTATGCCACCTACACTTAATTCATAATGTTCGTTTTTGTTTTATTTATGAAAAACAACCATTTATTTGAAGTCTTAGGGCCTCTTTCTCGATCTCCGAGTAAAGTTATTAAGAGATTGATGCCCGTTTTCACCATCAATCCCTAATTTTTAAGTGACCCCTATAAAAACAAAATAAGTAACTGTTATGTGTTACCATAGGGGTCACTTAAAAATTAGGGATTGATGGTGAAAGCGGACATAACACTATTTATTTAGCATGTAGCAAGTTAAAAAAACAAGTAAGTAGTATACGTCAACGTCTTGTTAGTATCATGGTTCCGTTGCTACTGGAGACTAAGCAACGAGTAATCAGAGATGGTGTACAAGGCCCTTAATGTGAAGGAATTTCCTTCGGAATTCTGATTCCAACTCCGAATCAAATCATTTAGTGCTGCAAGTGTGGTCACCGCTTAAGTGATGTATGCGGGGCACACACCCCTCCACTCGATTTACTTCACGCGACACGTATGATGAATGGTGGAGTTTCCTGAAGAATGACTTAGCTGGGGTGTTCGTCTTCAGTCTGGCATATACACAATGCTTGGAAAAGAATGAACGACGGGGTATTGTTAACTTCATAAATAATTAAGAATGTGTCCCTTTAAAACTTGACTGCCGAGACACTACTGACTGAAAATAGACGTAAATGTCCGAGGCTCACCGATGAGTCGCGTGGCATCAGGAATCCGTCACTTTTGTCAGAATGAAATTATTTTTTGATCGTATGTATAAGTGGAAACTGTTCTCTTGTGTCACCCGCACGAAGAAGTTGCAAACATAGGCTTCATAACAGGATGGTTAAAGGAATTTAGGGAAAACTTTTTAGACCTTATTAATAGGCGTATAGAGAAGAATGTGTGTGTAGTTGTTACATCAGCATGTTCATAAAATAACTAACTTTTTTTTTAAATTAACGTCTCTATTCTGACATTGTTTTTCATACCTGATATTATGTCTTGTAGTGCTAACGTCAATAGCTTAATAGTTGTAACTTGTTTACTATATTTAGAGATAAAAATAAAATAAAAACCACTAGTGTTGACGCAAACATATGAGTCAAACAAAGTGCAAATAAATCGATTTTACGAAATGTACAGATTCAAAAGACAAATATTATTATTGTATTTATTGACTATAAATAAAATTAGTATTAATATAAATAAGTACAGGCGACAGCACATTAGACTACCCATTTTTGTTACAAATTCGCATCTATTACGACTGCATAAGACCCCACAGTGTTTACCTTGACGTGCCGTCGTCAGTAAATCACAATATCATGTTTCGTATAAAATAACATGAAACTACTGTCTTCTATTTCTGTTTTTGCAACGTGCAACAAAATATGCCTTTAAAAACGGCAGCTAGCAGAAATGAATATTTCCCCTCTATTTTTAGTGCCTGTCCCGCGAAATAAAAAGCGCAAAAATCTACTCGTGAAATTGACATGTAACATTTACAAACTATGGCCTAACTGCTCTTTTAATTTAAGGTCCTTTGTGTACCCAACTACCATCGTAAAATACTTATTTTATATGACACAACACCTGGAACTAGGGTTGCCAGCAAAACAAAGTTGCAAACAATTATAAAGTCTTATCGAGACATTTTAGTAGACTATAACTCCATTTTGTCATTTAAAATCGATATGTTTAAGAATTTATCGTGGTGCGCATCATAACCCTGTAAGTGACGTGATTAGGCTTTTTGAATGTACATTGTACAACCAATCTTGTCTCTTCCTAAACTGGCTGATCAATCCGACTTTGATATTTTCAGACCTGTCAACCCTATTATTGCGTTTTCCAAAATAGTACGATTTATTAAAAACGAATGTTACAGGCTCTCAGATCAAAAATATAGACATTTCTTTTTATACAATTTCAGACTATTTTGGTGCAAAATCCTAAAAACTAAACTACTTTCCAAAACAAAAAATGTCAGCCTAAAACATCGCATTAACTTTCAGCCGTAATTAACATATCTATCAGTTTCAGGGTTGTGTCACATACCGTTCAACTATGACCCTTAATGTGTGGTAATAACGATTATTATAACTTGGTATCACGCAACAGCACTGCTGCCTCATAGGACGGCAGCTCGGCGTCGGCTCGATCCAGCTTGCAGCTCGCACATGGCTCCCGTGGCAACTCCTGGAAGAAGAACATAATATTTGTTACAGTTAACTCTGAAAGGCAGTAGGAATGTAGTTCCCACCATATTTTGAACCTTATTCGCTTGTCTTAAAGTCCAGAAACAATGAAAAATTGGATTATGTTATTATGATTTTAAAACCCATTTTTAGTTATAACATGTTTTCTCTAGTTTAGTTACTTTTTACTAAAAGTCAGTAAATAATCATCATCATTTACTTTCGTGACAGTTTTCTACTTATGTATGAAAATTAAACTCAAGCTAAAAATCTTAATTCAACAATCGGGGGTTAGTCTCCACTGTGGTACAACGACTCTCTCAATTACCATCTCATTATCATTACTAACCTAAAATCAATTATTTTCCTAAATGTAATCCATAAATCTAGTCTTCTTCTAAATAAAATAAAATAATCAGTTTAGGAAATTAGACATTATAGTAGAAGAAAGATTGATAATAAACTGACCTGTAAGTCTACGCTTTCCTTAAAGTTCGAAGGTCCTTCCACGTCGACGACGGTGTCGTACGCCGGCGGAGGGCCCGGCATGTCAGTCTGTACCTGCGAACGAATTACAATACAATAAGCTAGCTGTCATCAGTCCACCTTGTGGGTGGAAGTCCCACGCTACGTTTCCCGGTACGCGGCCTCCACTCCAGAACCTGCTGCCAAATCGGCCGTCAGTTCTGCGTACTATGTGCCCTGCCTATGTTCCGCAGTGGACGTCCTATGGCTGAGATGATGATGGAGTTAGCTGACCATAAGTAGCTGATATTATTAACCAAGAAGTAATTCCTAGGCAAATATATTTGTTACGTAATTCTAAAATTGGATTATAATACAGTCAGCGTCAAATACTCGTAGTTCGTGACACCCAAATGGGCCAGTTGATAACACAAACTTATTCCAATTGTAACAAAGACGCGTTGCGTTTTTATTGGATTTATCTCAAACTATTTGACGCTGACTGTACGTACAAGATGTTTTGTTTACCTGTTCTAAGAGTAGGCGCACACCGTTGATTTTTCGTCGGCCGATAGTTTAGTCGGACAGTTGATCAGTATGGGCATGTATGGGAGTGCGCACACTACGCCGATTCGATTTGGCCGATTCTTCATACAAATTAAAATCGGGCACAACTATCGGCCAACTAAAAATCAACGGTGTGCGCCTACTCTTAACATTACCATTACTTCTTGTTTACCAGGAGAGATTGCTGAATGCTTTGCCAATTTTTCTTAAGACTTTTCAAAATTAAAAATAATTTAACAAATGAATGTGGAGACCATTTTGTATTCTTCATGAATTTTATATTCTTCCTTCGGGAAAAGTAAATGTGCAATCAATTTGGCTAAGGTTTCCTTAATGTAAAGCTGTTAATATTCCCATGAGAAAAGAATATAAAGCATCAGCATTATGAAATTGAATTATTTTCTATCTTGTGGGTTCTAACGAGGTTATATGTTTAAGAAATATAACATCTGCGATGTAACATTTAAGCCGCCATACAAATAAAAAATCCAGTCAATTACTCTGTGTTTCATTTGGGAATCGAATCCAGATTATCTGAGCCAATTGAGTCGATTTCGAACCACGAGGCTTTAAATATCTCGTCATTTCAGACAATAAGACTTTAGCCAAATATCTTATACCTATGTAGAACAAGTTTTTTGATCTTCTTTCTTCATTTTTTATTAAAAACACCCACTTCCAATACAATAAGTAAATTTTACCGTTAGTAAAGTGCAATCAGAAGCAAAACAAATATCGCTCAACCAATTCCACTCCTCAAAATCTCTACCTGTGAATAGAAACTAATTTCTCTGTGAAAACAATACCCGAGGGTAGCAGTGGACCTACAACAATAGCGCAAATGAGCCCCCAGGGGCACATGTGTGGAGAACTGATTACCAGGATTGGACCTCTTACTATGTAAAGTTACGTGGTTTTAATTGCAATATTATCACTACAATCTATAATACGCATTGTTATTAAATTAACTGTGTAAAGACGAAGAGTTCAAGGTTTCTTGAAAAAGACTGTTTACATAATGATTTGCTAATCTTTGGATGTTTTCATACAAACTAATGACTTGACGTACTCGTAACGCAGCGTAGCGTAGCGCGACGTGTTCGAATCGTAGCGCGGTGACTACGACTCGTAGCGTATTGAAGCGTAGCGCGACGACTACGAATCGTAGCGCGGTGACTATGACTCGTAGCGTATTGAATCGTAGCGCGGTGACTATGACTCGTAGCGTATTTAAGCGTAGCGCGACGACTACGTATCGTAGCGCGGTGACTACGACTCGTAGCGTATTGTAGCGTAGCGCGAGGACTACGAATCGTAGCGAACGACCACTCGTAGTGTAGCGCAATGACTACGACTCTAACGTACCGAACTCGTAGCGGGTCGCAACGACTATGATTCGTAACAATGCGAAAGAGCATGCCCGCAGTTTGCAAGGAACTTTTTTTAAGAAAATTTTACTTTTCACGTTTTATCATATAAATAAAACAATAAAATTAATTTTCAATAATTTGTTCCAGATGCTCAAACAACGCAGGCTCTTAGTCCTCAACATTGAAACTGTTAAGGTAAGTTGCGACAAAATAACGCTCTATTTACCATTATGATATTATTATACATTATTTGTTGAATAAATAAAAGCATTTACAAATTGTGTGACTATTTCCTTTATAACCGCTAATCGATTCGCTTAGCTTTCTCAAACATAATTATTTATGTTGTACCCCTATAATGTTATAATGTTCCCTATTTTAGTCTAATTTATCAATAAAGTTAGTGAACATTTCTTGAAAACATACTTTTTGACAACAACATCCTTACGCCCCGTATTCACAAACTTTACTATGAGGTCTCACAGTGCGCGTGGACGCACAGGGCTTACACGAACCAATCACAGAGCTCTATTCGATTTGTTTGTTGTGACTGAGTTTGTTGCCAAATGTTGGTCTCGAAGCGCTGGTAGGGTAAAACGATTATGAGACATGTAGAGGCTCCTTAAGAGCAAAATATTTGACGATTTGTAATAACTATTTAATAGTCTATACAAATAAAGAAATTTTGACTTTGACATTGACTTTGACTTTGCTGCTTCACTTAAGTAAGCATCGTTTGTGAATACGGGCGTTAGGTACACTCTGGCTGCCATTACCGAGGAAAATGGCGTTATTTTTAAACCTGCCCACTCGATCATGATGGATGACGAGACAACAATCGGAATCGGATATAGCGAGTTATTTGTGTGCCGAGTTAATGTTCCCAGTGTTCTTTGATAAACATCGCCGCAGCGGGGTGAGAACAGCCAGCACATTGCGGTTAAATGTTATAATGGTTTATTGCTATATTTTTTTTTTTAGTTGGAAAACCTACACAAAATAGAAACTTAATTGTGAGTCAGAAGTTTTAGCGTAGGTAATCCTGATCACAATAAGTGTTTAGACTAAATTTGAATCCTTTCATTAATTTATTATTCAAATATGTTCTTTTTATTAGAAACTAAAACTAGAGGAAAGAATGGTTTCAATTTTTAACAATGCAAGTACAGGCTAAAGATAAAGTGGAATTAATAAATAACTCAAAGTGTAAAATGTGTTTGAATTGTGATTGGATATTAATTTAATGTGATAGTATACTTTAGTAATAAGCATAACTTTTAAAATTGGATCTGGTTTTCATTATACTCGTATTAATTGTAATCTAAAGGTATATTCACATTTGCTCATGGAAAGACTCGCGAACTCTCATCTCTGCTAACGTCACATGAATTATAAATTAATGCATCCATTCGCGACTATGATTAAAAATGCACATACAGTTTTAATTCGTATTGCGGTCATGATGGAAAAACCTTACAATTTTAATTCGTAAAAGTTGATTTTAATTCTTTGATTCCGCGGAATATCATTTCTGAAATTAAAACTGTCAAGAGTCATAATCAAAACCAAATGTCAAATTAGTGACTCGACACGAATTTAATATTAGAGTAGGTACCCGAAATAAAATACAGGCTTTGCCCATTAGTTACTAGTATAGCATTCTAGGGATTACATAAGACGAAGGTTCGAAACATTGAGTTGATAACGCTTAACCAGGACTAGGAACTAGACTCATAATATAGTTCGTTTTCGTTCCTTCCTTTTTAGCCGAAAGACGTCTACTGCTGGACAAAGGCTTTCCACAAAGACCGGTCCTGCGTCGCTCGCATCCTGGCACCTCCCGCGACCTTCACCGGACTCATAATATATTTATCACGATCTCTTTCAAATTTCAATCTGTTTAAATGTACTGACAAACTTGACCTTCATTGGTTGGGTTTTTGTGGCGGTCAAGCTGTAGATCCTGGCTACACAGGAGTTGCAGTGGTGGGAACGAGAGGTGGGAATAGTCCCGTATTTTTTGTTTAAATGTACTGGTCATTATTAGTATAGCCGTAACCTAACCTTCCCTCTATTTATGTTTAAATGATTAATACTGAATCACAGTTTTAGTCAGCAGTTTCATTCATTTTTCTGGCTGTATTATTTGGGCTATGCTCGTGGTCTCAGAGACACGTCACCGCTGCCGATCATGCATAATTACGTAACGCTAATGACTGCACCACGTGACTCGAGTATCGATATACAACCTAATTGTTTCCAAGAACAGCGCAGACGTCCGTCAGTTATTATGATATAATTACAATTATTAAATAATATTCTTCCACATGATGACCTGATAATACGTTTAGTGATATGAAGAATTGTATGTAAAATATGAGAACATTTTCATGTACAAGATACTTTTTTACGAAGACTACTTAGCCTAGGTGCGGACCACCATTTTTTGTCGGCCGATTCTTCATACAAATTAAAATCGGGCCGAACTTAAGTATCGGCCAACTAAAAGTCGGTGGTCTGCGCCTAGGTTTAGGCTGAGTTGTGCACCTTAGTTTAACTGTGACCATAACCATAACCGGTGTTTTTTTGTTTTCAAATACTACTAAAAGTTGGTTATCGATTGAAACAAAATCGAACAGCAGATTATTTTTTCTTACTTACTGTCACCATTTTAGGCAAAAGTAAAAGTTGTTTTAAATCCCATCATAAAGCAACTGTTTTAAAATTAACCCTGTTTTATATCCTGAAGAAGAATCATCTTGATATTAAAATAAGGTTAGCAGGACCCGTTTTTTTGTTAGCTTCTCTCACGTTACGCTTCAATCCCGATTTGGACTCAGAAACCGGTAGTAAACCTAATCAATGCCAAATTCAGGAGAAGTCTAGAGTCTAGATGCAAGCCCTAGGGCATTCTCGGTTTAACGAGCGAGGGCACGAAATAAACGGCATTTGCCGTAATTGGCGGTTGGGCCATGCTCGCGTGGACAATCGCTCACTCGACTATTTTCTAATGGATCGGATTTTCTAATTTTTCACTCGCTTAGTTGACTTGGAGTCACGTTTATTGGTATGCTGATTTAAGACTTCTTGACATGCAAACCCCTTTATTTTAACGTATCATTGTTTCAAGGTTGGATTATTTTTGGTGTTTTGGCTTTCTATTATTTCTGCCTTTTCTTAATTAGCTTTGAGAAAGTCACAGAAGTTTATAAAATAAGATACTTAGGCTGGGTTGGCTTGCACCATCACATTTTAACTTTAGTTCAACTTCATACAAAAAACACCGGTTAAAGTTACTGTTAAAGTTAGGTGGTGCAACTCAGCCTTAGAATGATTATATGTATTACGATTATTTAGATTATCTTATTCTCACTATACTAGAAGCATTGCTTTTTTACTTCGTCTGCACAGACCTCTTTAACTCCCTCTAAAAAATTAAAAAACCCCTATTTCTAAAAGCTCAGCGGGGTTACTCCGAAAAACGTTATCCGAAGTTTCGAATGTTGCTATCCCTGTCACACAGAGCGAGATGCCAGCGCGAGCGACGGTGACAGATAGACCAGAAACTACGTATACAGCGTTTCGGAGTAGCCCCTTTTGTAAGGCTTTTGACATAATGTAGTACCAGGCCTGTTCATCTCCGCGAGTTTGCATCGTAAACAAAACACGCGCGACTACACCTCCTGCCCCCTTAGAAAAAACGCACTTTTTGATCGAATCGAAAATCGAATCCGTCAAAACTCCATACAAAAAAGGGGCTTTTCGACCACTTTTCGACTGGTTTGCGATTATAATTTGCACTTTGTCTAGACCCACTGAGATATCTAATCGACAGGACGAGCGAGTATTGACGCATGCACGTGTATTCTTCACCCATTTGCATTCTAAAGACAATAAACTATGTATGTTAAAACGGTGGTGCAACTAATACTGTGCAGTATTTTAACTGCCTAAATATTAATAGAAACAAAATATAATTCATGCGTATTCATGTATTTCCTCCGCCATTTTCCGCAGTTTGGCACCTCACGTCGCACATCATTTTACCGAAGTCAGCCCTATGGCTTCGGCGCAGCACCTATCACTGACGTTTGTCAACAAAATGGTGCTCGATTCTTGAGACAAGTTCAATTACACCATATTGTTAACGACATTGAGCATACATTTTTTTAAATACCTTCGCGCAGAAAACCTTCTGTACATAATACTTATTATTATTCTGTGGTATAGCTAAGGCTTTTGACATAATGTAGTACTCCGTGTACGCTGCGCCTACCAACGCGGGCATGATTGATCACCGAACACGGTTTTATCATTTGCCTGAAATTAACTGACAACACCAATTTACTGTTGACATCTATGGTGGCAATTTATAACAGATTTAGCGATACGGATCAAATAGGTAGAAAGCACTTATAAAAATAAGTAACAATATGTTTACAATGTTTTGACAACAGATGGTATGGTATGCGTTTTTAATTCGTGGCATATCATTTTAGCTTGCTGTATGAGGGCTGATTTTTTAATCTCCGGATAGCTTGTAACTGAAGAATATATTTGGCATATTGACAGTTTCAGTATGGGAAATATGTCAAGATGACAAGTTTATTCTTCAGTTTAAAAGCTATCCGACGATTGAAAAATTAGCCCTTAATATGTTAAGGGCAATAGTAAACTTATTATTGCTTGATCACCTCACTTGATTAGCATGTTTTCCTGATTGGGCAAAGAACTACTTCAATATCCGTAACGTACCTAATTCATATAAGTATATGCCGACTGAAATAAATAGATAGTCATAATATTCAAACACATTCTTTCCATACATTTGGACACGATTTTCATTTTTTCTCAGCCTAGTATGAACTAAGTAGAGATAAAACAGTACCCCAAGTAAACATTTATATGAAATGTCATTAGTATCCCTTTCGAAATACATATTTGCCACTAGTCGTGTAAAAATTAAACACCGCGTCCCTATAGGCCGTAACTGGCAACACTACAGTAAAATAAAGGGATTAAACAAGAACCGCGAAAAAGCCATTTCGGTAAGCACATTCAGTTTAAATGGCATCAAGTTAAAATGCTTTCGTTGTGTTGAAGGCTGCGTCTGTTTGGGTACTTGACAGCTTAATGGCTCCATTTAAAACTGCGCTTCAAACTACCCTCGGTTTGAGCTAGTTTAAATAAAGACACAAAACAAATTCGAAATCACAGCGCTGAAAAAGCTTGACGTCTGTTAGGCCGGTAGAACGAATCTGGTATTTTTTATGAGTCTACGTTAGCCTATTGAAGGTTTTTAGGTAAAGTTGGTGCTTACACATATAAAAACGTCGAATTTTTTAAAATAAAAAAAGACTTATGCCCGTTTTCACCATCAATCCCTAATTTTTAAGTGAAAACGGGCATTAATTTTAAATCATCTAATCTTAATAGATAAAAACAAAAGACAGCTACCTTTATATGCCTCGTGTTGCTATTGAAGCGAGCACATTTACTTACTTAATTATCGAACCACTAAACGGATTATGTTCACGCAGAAACAAAATGTTTTCTTTTACGCGTCGAGATCCAAACAGCTACTTTCGAGTAGCCTCATCCACTGAATCAAAGTGTCAAATCGGAAGAGTGTCTAGCTCTGGGACCAAATAAGTCTGTGTTTCATTATGCAATAGATTTTAGTGGGTTAGTTTAATTCGCGTTCGGTCAAACTAACTCTCGGCGGTTCGCGGTACTTCCCCGTTAGGTGTTTATTTGCTAAATAGCGCCAGAAAACCTAGGGTTGGCGATTACAATTCCTGTATTCTACGTGAATGAAATAATAAACTGTACTGTTCGTTCGTTTCAGCCAAATGACGTCCACTGCTTCACAAAGGCCTCCCCCAAAGTTTTCCACAATGCACGGTCCTGCGCTGCCCGCATCCAGGCTCTTCCCGCGACCTTTACTAGTTCGTTGGTCCACCAGTACCTACACTACTATTACAGTAGTACAGGTACTAGTCCACTGTATTGTACTGTATATTATAGCGGGGGACAGGTCAGGCAAAGTAAGCGCACACTATTTTGTTGCTCATTCCTAGAATACTATAATTTCTTTAGCCCTCCACGTATCGTTAACCTTCGTTAACTGTAACATCAGTCAATTGTGCCCTCATATCATTAGTAAATACGAGGTATGGTCAACTGAAGTCTGAGTAGCAGAAACAGGATCAAATGCTTTCACATGACAACAATGAAAATAATTATCTGTGATATAGTTTAGTGTTAAGAGACAACCCTACCTCCGTGACCGCAGCGAGGCCTCCTGCCGGCCGCTTGTCCGCGAACTAGTTTATTGTCTATTCATTCGTTAAATGCCTATTCAAACTCAAACACTTAAACCATAACAAAAGCTTAAAATAAATACTAGGACTTTATTCTGTTTGGCCTAAAGCAGTGGTTCTTAACCGGTGGTCCGCGGACCACTGGTGGTCCCTGGAGGCATTCCAAGTGGTCCACGAAGACATCGTAATAAACAAGTGACGTGACGTGATGAGTCGAGTTAACACAACGCAAACGGCGCACAGTGGGCGAGAAATCGACCTCCCCTTTCATAGGATTTTGAAGAAAAAAAAGTGGTCCCTGACAAGACAGGAATTTGGTAAAATGGTCCCTTGTGACTTAAAGGTTAAGAACCACTGGGCTAAAGGTTAACTAACTGGTTGAAAATGCCACACGATGCAATAAAGATAAAAAAAATAACTCATTGATAATTTGTTTCTTCATCCAATGTCAACATTTCACAGACAGTAAAAGTCCACCGTGAGACGTCCACCCACTAGGTGGACCGACGACATCGTAAAAGTAGTAGGAAGGCGCTGGAGGCAGGCCGCTACCAACCGGGCAACATGGAAAGCATTGGGGGAGGCCTACGTTCCGCAGTGGACGTCCTATGGCTGAGATGATGATGATGAAAATTCCATATTTCCTAACATTGTAACAAAACTATCGTAAACACATTTGTGTATAACAAACCTTTATTATAAAGGTTAGAATTTAAATTTATTTAAACATAGATATACGTAATATAACCGTGCAAGCGCTGATTCAATTGCAACTAAGTTGTGTAAGTACTCTTTAATTTTAATTTTAAAAACCAACGTAAGCATCTTGAATATCCTACGGCATATACAGCTTTTATATGAAGCTCAAACTACGGTATTTGGTTAAAAATTTAAAGGACTAAAAGCACTTTTGCTCGGCTTAAGACAGGATTTTAAACTATAGAAAATATAACTATTCGTATATAATATGTACCTGCACAAGATCCTTCATTATTTTTGTATCAAAGATATTCTGTCTTTTACCGAAAAGTTACCTACCTATTTGTATATCTAATTAATTATTGAATATCTTGATAATATTTTTTGTTATTTCAAGTGTAAGTTATCTTAAAATATATGAAACATTGCTTAAAAATACGTGATAAAATAAATCACAGAAGAACAATATTTGTTGAAGTGAATATTAGTTACCAAATTAGTTAGTTACCAACAGTTTTCAATGACCCCATATTTTAAAGACCGGTAGCTTTTATTTTTAGTACATATCCTTAAAAATACGTCATGACTGGTGCGGACAGCCTAGTACCTAGTACTTTGTCGTTACGCTGCGTCCATTAAGTTTTCATGTCTAGACACGTTCTAACATCTGCCGCAAATTTCCAGGGAAAATGTGCTGGAGCAATTTAGGACGGGAACGGGAAACTTAAAAATAAAAACTGATCGTTTATTTAATGAGCGCCGACAAATTGTATATCTTGCTTGAGCGCCATGTAGGTATTGAAGTAAGTACCAATAAAATCAATTAATTTTAAAGTTAAGTAGGGCTCGGTGACAATGCTATTCAACTTTATGTTTTAGAAAATTTGACAGTTTCTATTAAAACTAGCTATACCACATAACTTAGCTTAACTTCTGATGTAGTCAATAGTTAAGTATAAAAGTTAAAACCTAAAGTAGATCAGAAAAATCCTAATGGCATTGATTTAATAGGAAGTGCGCTGCAATATTACTTAATTGCTAATTATATTTTCATCTACACTACATACTAATACGAATTACATTTAGTTAATTAAATAGATTTTAAGTTACTTCCAACTATTTTAATAACACGAAAACTCAAGTTCAGATTCATCGATTACACTGTTACATTAGGTAAGTTACACTACTTTTAATTAATTTCATCCATCTATCATCTAATTACGTAACTCCAAATTAAGCGGGGCTTGTATGTGACTAGCAACTAAATATCACATAAGGCACCTTTTATTTTTTTAATTTAATTTCATTGTCATCATACAATGTGTAGGTGGCACAAAATCAAATCAAATTTCAAATAGCTCAAGCCTAAATTTTGGTCAAATTACAACTTTGCATACGATTTTGGATAACTTCAGTAGATTTCCCAAGTCGACCGACCATAACTTATTTATCAAGTTCAACAAAACAGTATTATTTATTCATTAAAATCTCCACATACTTCAGAACCTACTCAGATTCATGGTACAAGTTTTTATGACTTGCTATAACTTGCACAGACGACAAATTAAGCTAGATCTTATGAGGTTCTAATAGATGCGATTTTAGAATGTACAGTTTCATGAACTAGTATCATGGCAACGTATACATTATTTATACTTATAGGTAACTAGGTTAAACCTAGGCAAAATCTACAGAGCTTAATTAACAGTTAAAATTCAACTTTGTGCAGCTTACAATTTGAAAGTACATTATAAAGCTTACTGTACAATATCTACGTTGTGTTTCTATTCTTCTATCCATTTAAGTCGGTTCTTTATTTGATATATTTAATTAAATGCTAGATATCATTTTAATCTATTTCAAAAATCTGCTCTTTGCATCTCATCAACATCATTTCACTCATAGGACGTCCACTGAAGATAGGTCCCACCATCCCCCCAATGATTTCCATATTGGCCGGTTGGTAGCGGCTTGCATCCAGCACCTGCAGCCTTTATAAGGTCTCAAACTCTCAATCTTCGTCATATTATGATAGGCAATTGTTTTCGCCAGAAAAATCAGTCGGATCTATTCTATCACTAATTCATTCAAATTCTCACACAGTACTTTGTCATTACCGCGCGTCCATTACGTTTTCATGGCACACTCCGCACAAGATTTCCCAGGCCAACAATAATAATTTGTGCTCATCCCACTCCCTCGGCGCCGGTCATTTGTCGGGCAACTGATAAAAATCGCATTAGATGTAATTGCTTCGTAGCTCAGCCGGTTGTATTTAATTGAACGGATTTTAGTCGACTGCAAAAATTGCAAGCGAGCTTTAAGTGACCGAGTTCTGTTGTTGGAATAGTGATGTGGTTGGGTATTGTTAGCGAAATAGAGACGTTTGGTCGGGTCAGTCGATGGTCAGTTTGTAATAGAGATATTATGAAACTTTAAGATGAGGAGAATACGTGATACTCGGAGTTTTGCAATTATTTATCATAAATTGAACTTAAATCTTTAAAGAATACAACTTTATGGCGTCGACATAATTTTTTATCGGTCAGCAAAGAATCGATTAAATCGGCTACCTAACTCAACTTTTGAGTCGCGTTCTCTATTAATGCTTCACGTAATAAATTATACGTACACGTACGTAATAACGTATTATGCAACGAATATCTTGAACTTCCTTTATTTTCCTTGATCCGTAGAAGGTCTAACTTTCCTTGATAACTAGTAGATCTTTCGAGTTGTCCCACGTCCCACATAAGTGGTTCGCTACCAGTCAGCAATATCGTTAAGTGGCCGGCAATCGCAGCCCCGTCGGTCCGATGCCAAACAAATGGGTCACGTGCGCCAGTGACTGGCATATGGCATGCCCGATGCACGCAATTCTGCACGCACCATATCTTGGCCCTACCATTGGAACAGTCTTATTGTGAGAAAACTTCCATGTATTAGTCAGGTTACCCTAGAACAGGCATCTCCAAACTCAATCCGGCCCGTACTGTGTTTGCATAGATGGGCAGAAAAATTAAAATTGATATGGCCCTTACAACATACCGAAAAAAATATTATAGCCCCAAGGCTTCAAAGTTTGGAGACCACTCCCTAGAGTCTTGGGCCTAGACAAAGTAAATACTCTTACACTTAAAAGTTTTCGTTCCTAAATCGCTTCGCTCCGGCTTTATTTTTGTTAATTCGCTACGTTTCGATTTCTAAACTCACATGTTACTTTGTCTAGGGGGCCTGAACAGAAATTTGTGACATAAATATGGATAGCTTATTTAAGCTAGATTATTACGAGAAATCATCGTTTAAAAGGCGGACAAATCCTCATTACATATTTACTAACTACATGTAGTACGACGAAGTACGAGTAAACTGTAACTGTATGTCTACTTAATTTGAAATTATTTTAGGTGACTATTCGCTGCCTTTTGAGCAATCCATTTTAAGTAGATAGACGAGGTAGAGGTACCTACGTATTATTTTAAAAACTTTCCAAGAACTGTTTTTTACGTCATAAGGCCACAAAGCTAACACACTGCGGTATACCTGCGTAGGTCGGTTACCGCGTTTGACATGATGGCTTTTATAGCCCACTCACTAAACAAGCAATTAAGTGCAATTAGTCTATAAAAAGCTCTGACGCTTTCCTGAAAAGCTTAATAATAACATACGCTACAATTAGCTTGTGTAAGGTAAACGTAGGCAGTTCAAATATGGTCGTATTTATTAACAAACAAATTATACTCGTATCTGGGATCTGTCAAGGTAAACCAAGTAAGTAAATATAAGTTCAGAAATACTACTTGCAGTGTTTTCATGTATACCAAGCCATATTAGTTCGTATTGTTTTTCTAGAAAAAGCACTTGCTCGTATGACATCAAGGTTATATAATTAATCACTTAGGCTGGGTCGCACTATCTTACTTTAAAAACAACAAATGTCTGTCAAACTCCCTAATACACCGGTTAAGGTTATAGTCACGGTTAAAATAAGTTGGTGCAACTTAGCCTTATATGTTATAGTACAATATGAGTTTACGGTTACAGTTAAGAGTACACAGTACCGAGCTTCAGGTGTGAAAAGAAAATTCAGCCACGTGACTGCTACGAAACTTCGTAGCAGACTTCTCGTAGCGTATAAATAACTTTCTACGAATCCGTAGCGGGAATTTTCGTAGCTTTATGGAAAATATTATGAGACTTACATTTTTGGTACATGCGTTATTTATTTCATTGTCGTGACATATTTATTTATTATATTAAATAAGTTTTACTTATTCATTTCTCGATTATCAGGAAAAGTCGAATAAATAATTACCCATCACAAAAAAGGCAATTCGTAAAGTAAATGGTGCGAGACTTTATTCCTACAATGATACGATAGCCGAGGCATATTGGCGTTGGCAGTTAAGCCGCGGACGACAAAGCATTACGAGTGAATAATAAATCACAAATCGATTTCCTTATTCGAATGTTGTAAACGAAATAATCGAATGCTTTATTTATTCCAAATTGCCGCGTAACTCGCGGGAGGAAATTCTGTTTGCATTCAATCTTGCGGGAAAACATGATTTCGTAGTCGCAAGAAGTTCCACGTCAATTGCGACGTAAAACCACGCGTAGCAATGAGTATGTACCCGCTAACATATTATTATGTACTCTCTAAATTGACAGTTTATGTTGACGCGTATTATAAAATGTAGAATAGTCATACTCGAATCTAACGCCCGTATTCACAAACATTACTATGAGGTCTCACAGTGCGCGTGGACGCACAGGGTGACACACGAACCAATCACAGAGCTCTATTCAACGCTGTGCGTTCGATTTGCATCGTTTGTGAATACGTACGTAATAGGTGCGTAAAAGTTACGAAGTTAAGAAATAACCGTCTCTGTGGTCTAGTGGTAAAACCACCTGCTTCAGACGCAGAGGTCCCGGGTTCGATTCCCAGTGGGGGCAGATTTTTCTGTTCGGTTTGGTTGGTGGTAGGGCTTGTTCTAAGTCCGCCTGGCTAGCTACCACCATCTTACCTAAGTCTGTCGCCATAATAACAATGTTAACAGCGTTGTTGATTGTAGTGTTCCGGCAGTTAGAGGTAAGATAGCCAGTTCCTCTGTGGTTGAGGATTCCGGGTGAAGCTCGCTTCCACCTTCGGTATGATCATCACTTACCATCAGGTGAGATACATGCCAAGAGCTTCCTCGTTGTGAATAAAAAAAAAAGAAATAATGTCTTACACTACAAGTAAGACCTCTGTACTGATGAGGTTTTAGAATTTTTTATTATGACGTCAGGTTACCCAAGAGAACTTTATCCAAATTCGAAACAGAAACATATGGTGCGGTTCCACTAACTGCTTCATAGCTTCAGTACGAGACACCATAGAATAGTTCATGCTATGGCAAGTTCCATCGAGTTCAGTGCGAGAAACCATAGGCAGAGTCATAGTAGGCTATCACGCAGCTCGGGCCGAATAACAAATGTCCTAAGGGAACTGTTAACCATGGTTCCACCAACTGCATCATAGTTGAAGCCACGATAGCCGAACGGTGAAGGGGTCAGACTGGCCGACTCGTGATCCGGGAAACGCGGGTTAGGTCCCCGCCGCCGCTTGACTATTATGGTGAACTCACTCGTGACACAAGCATATTTAGCTTAGTTCATGCTATGGCAAAGTTCCATCGAGTTCAGTGCGAGAAAAAATAGGTAGAGGCAGTCATGGTAGGCTATCACGCAGCTCGGGCCGAATAACAAAAGTCTTAAGGGAGCGGTAAACCATAGTTCCATCAACCGCACCATGACTTTATCGAGTTCAGTGCGAGATACCATATTTAGGGGCAGTCATAGTAGGCTATCATGAAGGTCGGGCGAATAACAAATGTCCTAGGGAACGGTAAACCATGGTTCCATCAACCGCACCATAGCTCCATCGAGTTCAGTGCGAGATACCATGGAATAGTTCATGCAATGGCAAAGTTCCATCGAGTTCAGTGCGAGATGCCATAGGTAGATACAGTCGTAGTAGGCTATCACGCAGCTCGGGCCGAATAACAAATGTCCTAAGGGAGCTATAAACCGCAACATGAACTTGATCACGAATAAAAAACGGTCAAGCACCATTGTACGGGGACGACATGGGATCCGTATTCATTATTTTTTTGTTCAATTATTATTGATTCGTCAATCGATCAACATGGAAATCATTGGGGGAGGCCTATGTTCTGCAGTGGATGTCCTATGGCTGAAATGATAATGGTGATGATGATTATTCATTCGTAATCTACAGCTAACATAGAAGTGAATTGTGCGTATGCTGATGCTGCCATTAAGGGCTAGACTGTTTCAACTAATTTATTTTTCCATACTTTTTCAAAACTTGTGACAGCAGAACCAAATAAAAGATACCTAAAATTAGCTACCTGTTAATTTAATCAACATTCAAAATATGAAAATAAAAATTACGTGAAAGCTAATGTAATTGTATTGCCTTTTGGAAAAATCGTTTTGAAATGTTTCTATTTATAGCATTCTATTAATAACCAATGACCACAACCATCTAAGCAGAACGCCATTCGATAACCAATACAATTATCTAACGACCAATCAACTCCTCTCATCAAATTAGTAATACACGTGCATGTACAGACGACGGAATGTCAAGCTAAATACAATATCATCTGCAGTTGTAATAGAGGCTATACAGGGTGTCTTGATAAAGTCATCATCATCATCATTTCAGCCACAGGACGTCCACTGCTGAACATAGGCCTCCCCCAATGACTTCCACATCGCACGGTTGGTAGCGGCCTGCATCCAGCGCCCTCCCGCTACCTTTATCAGGTCATCGGTCCACCTTGTGGGTGGACGTCCCACGCTGCGTTTTCCGGTACGTGGCCTCCATTCCAGAACCTTGCTGCCCCATCGGCCGTCAGTTCTGCGTACTATGTGCCCAGCCCACTGCCACTTCAGCTTGCTGATCCGTCGGGCTATGTCAGCGACTTTAGTTCGTTTACGGATCTCCTCATTTCTGATTCGATCTCGTAAAGAAACACCGAGCATAGCCCTCTCCATAGCACGCTGTGCAACTTTGAGCTTCTGTATAAGACCTATAGTGAGGGGCCACGTTTCCGAGCCATAAGTCATCACAGGTAACACACATTGGTTGTAGACTTTCGTCTTCAGGCACTGGGGTATTTTGGACGAAAAGATGTTGCGTAGTTTCCCGAACGCTGCCCAGCCGAGTTGGATTCGACGATTGACCTCCTTCTCGAAATTGGACCTACCTAGCTGGATCGTTTGTCCGAGGTAGACATACTTGTCAACAATCTCAAGAATCGAGCTCCCAACCGACACCGGGTAGGGCGCAACATGTACGTTCGACATAAGCTTCGTTTTGTCCATGTTCATCCGAAGGCCTACCTGTTGGGAAACTCGATTAAGGTCTTCGAGCATGGTGCCGAGGTCCTCCAGCGATTCTGCCATGACCACGATATCGTCGGCAAACCGAAGGTGAGTGATGTACTCGCCGTTAACGTTTATGCCGTATCCTTTCCATTCCAGGAGTTTGAAAGCGTCTTCCAATGCCGCGGTGAAGAGTTTCGGAGATATAACATCTCCCTGTCTTACGCCTCGCTCTAGAGGAATCGCCCTCGTGCTTTGCTCCTGTACTCGGACCGACATGGTGGCGTTTTTGTACAAGCACTTTAGTACCTCGATGTACCGATAGTCGATACGGCACCGCTGGAGAGACTGCAGCACTGCCCACGTCTCAATCGAATCAAAGGCCTTCTCATAGTCCACGAACGCCAAGCATAGTGGCAAGTTATACTCCTCAGTCTTCTGTATAACCTGCCGCAGCGTATGGATGTGGTCTAATGTACTATAACCTTTCCGGAAACCGGCTTGTTCGGGAGGCTGGAAGTCATCGAACCTACGTGCGAGACGATTCGTGATGACTCTCGAAAACAGCTTGTAAACATGGCTCAGAAGCGAGATGGGTCTGTAATTCTTCAGTAAGGTGTTATCTCCTTTCTTGAAGAAAAGCACCACCACGCTTCTGTTCCATGCCTCTGGCGTTATTCCCTCGAGTAAAACGGAGTTAAAAAGCCTCTGAAGGACCTTCAGTATCGGTGTACCACCCGCGTTCAGAAGCTCCGAGGTTATTCCGTCATCACCCGGTGCCTTGTTGTTCTTAAGTTGTTTGAGAGCCATCCTAATCTCGTATAGGCTGATATCCGGGATATCCTCGGTATAGTGTCGGGTTAGCTTAGCTCTTGGATCTGTGGCTGAGCTATCAACAGGTTTGGTGACCGAGGTATATAACTGTCCATAAAACCTTTCGATCTCACTCAGAACCTCGGCTTTTGTCGACGTTACACTACCGTCTGCCGTCTTCAGCTTCGTCAGCTGGCTTTGCCCAATAGAATTGTCTCTTGCAAACACTTTGGAGCCTTGGTTCCGCTCTATCGCCTCTTTAATACTATTAGTATTAAAGTTGCGAACATCATGTCGCAAGGACTTCCATATCTGTCTATTGAGCTGCCGATATGCCTTAGCGTCAACGGAGGTCTGCAGTGTCATTGAACGTCTTTCAGCCATGAGTTTGAGGGTAAGGTCGGATAGCTTTTGCGGTTTATTTTTACGTCGTGGTCTAAAAAATTTCGACCCGACCGCTTGGACAGTTTCTACGAACCTGTTATTTATCTCGTCCACTGACTCGCAATTTTCCAGGCATGCAAAGCGATTCGACAACTCGAGCTGAAAGCTCTCGGGGCAGTGAATATGAGCATTAGAGGGGCGGAGCGTAGACTTCATCAAACGGGACCTCTCCAGCTTGACGTTAATGTTTAGTATGCCTCTGACTATCCGGTGATCACTACCGGTTTTCACCCTGTTGATCACGGAGACATCGCTAAACATTCGTCGCTTTGTGGTCATAATGAAGTCGATCTCATTTCTCGTGGAACCATCGGGACTCATCCAGGTCCACTTCCTGTGAGGCGGCTTCTGAAAGAAGGAGTTCATCGCATAGAGATTCTCCTTTTCCAGGAACTCGGCCAGCCTCTGTCCCCTGGGGTTCCGTCGCCCATATCCATATTGCCCCACTCTCAGCTCATCATCACCTCGCATGCCCAGTTTAGCGTTGAAGTCCCCCATAACGACATTGAAGTGGGTTTTAGTTGCATGTATGGCCCTACTTATGTCCTCATACATAGCTTCCACTTCTTCATCTGGGTGTGTAGAGGTCGGTGCGTATACCTGGATTACCTTCAACGAGTACCTTTTACCTTGATAAAGTGCACATAATAAAATAGGTGAAACTAGACCTATTTTTATCGACGAGAAAAAGGTCTAGTTTCACCTATTTTCATATGTGCACTTTATCAAGACTCATACTGTATTAATATTAAAGCTGAAGAGTTTATTTGATTGAACGCGCTAATCTCCAACTACTGGTCCAATTTGAAAAAAAACTTGTGTTGGTTCAATTGTCGAGGAAGGCTTTATAATAACATCACCCTAAAGCCAATAGGGAGCAGTAAAGAACAATGTTGCAAAAACGGGAAATATTATTCAAACTATTTTCATTATTTTCACGCGTGCGAAGTCGCGGGCACAGCTAGTACCTAATGTGTATTCTGTGCTGTCATCTGTACAGCTTTGTCCAGTGGATTTTTTATATATTTGGAATTTAGCCACGGATCCCTAAAAATACTGTAAAGTCGGTCCACAGTGTTACGAAAGGTCGCCAACCATTTCGAGTAATGTCCTTGATGTTTATTTAAGGCTTTCTTTAAACATAGGACTACAGTTAACTGCTAACCTAATAGAATTGTTTGATCCAATTTTATAGCGTCTATTTAGAAAAAGTACTGTTTTATACAGACTTCATAAATATAAGATTTTCAATCCGGTTTTTTTGTCATTTATTATCTGTCTTGAAAGGTTAATTTTTGTCTCGTAATATTTATAGTAGTTAACTTTATAAATCGCAATAACTGAAAAAAATACCCAAGTAAACGAAATTGTGTCTCTAATAGAAAGTAAGAAATAAATAATTTTTAACTAAATTAACTGACTCCAAACTTAACTACTTCACTAACAAGAAGATATGTGCGTTATTACGTTAGGACAAATTATTGATATTTTTGGAGTCGGTACTGACAAATGTACGTTTCTTAACCTTGGCACACTATGTAGAGCGTAGATTTAACCACTGTTTCGACAGAAATCATCCTTCTGCTGCTCCAACGTCAGTTTCAGTTTATTCACGAACGTTTCTGATTGTATTCCGAGCTGTAGGGCGGCAATTGGCAGGGCGGAACCATCCCGGGGCGGAAGTGCCGCCGCAAAACGTGTTAGTCGAGCCGCAGCTCTACGTTGTAACCTGTTGACTGCGTATCACATTTACAGCTGTGGCAGATTGGTAATGTAATTGTGTGGATAAATCAATGTTTGGGAAGCTTTAGTAAATATAAATACACCATTCTTATTCAAAATAAATGGATTGTATTTCCTATTTTCACTTGGAATTTTGTCTGAGATTTTATATCATATTTTTCTTGTATTCAATCGATTTTAAATGCTCCCTGAAGGCTTTTTATAGGCCTGTATACCTATTCTAAATAAAATAAAATAAAAAATGTATTTTTTATTTTATTTTTACTTCTTGATGACCGCATCTATTTGTTTCAAACAAACTGTCCTCTTCCGAGTTTTAGATTTTTTATGATAAGATCGGCTAGATTCTTCTAATTGAATATTTTGTTTTGTTTTTCCGAATGTTCTTTAGAGAACCATCAAAACCAGCAGACTTGGTGCAATCAATAAACCGACAAACTTGCCTATTTTGCATTTTAAAACTGTCGCTGCAATCCCTCGCCTGTAACCGCATTACCACGCCGCGGCCCTAGTGTAATCGAGTTTCTATCTTTAAAGAAAAATAGATAAACTCGCAGCGCTGTCTTCCGATTTATAAGTGTTTTTAAAAATACGTGCATACCTATTAAAACCAAATTGTTGGAGATTGTAATTATTGACAACCAAAAGTCCAAATTATGTAACGACAAGGTGTGAATGTACACTCAATAAATGGCTTCAAATATTGAAGTTAAATCAAATAATATTTTTAAGACTTTAATCTTTGCTTAGAATGTACTTAGGTATACCTACTTTTAAACGACGTTTCAGAATACGAGTCTATCACTACCTACCAGTCTCTGAATATTCAGGAAGTTAGATTAGATATCTGTTAGACTAACAATTTTATGGTTTAGCAGGTCTCGAAAAAAGATATCTGACAGATAAGGTGACCACCGAAACATTATTATTTCGAATTCATTTAAACGCATAAGTAGCGTTATATCAAGTATGTAGAAACCTCTGAAAGTGGTCCAAAATATTTATAGCCTTGATAAATTCGACTTGAGTTTGAATCATACTTTAAATGCCTATATTGACGAATTATAAACATCGTTAATTAAATTTAGCACAAATTAGTGGACTATTCAGTGCATAAACAACTCCACATCGAGCGATCTGTAAACCATTCGATGTGGGTAACCAAATTTTAATATGTCAATATTAAACGCCCGTAAATGGTACGAGTACATAATCATATTATTTCATCGCCGATATTCGGGTCAACCGTAATTTTCGTCTTTTGTCTGTTGCGTTTTCATGCAAAAAAAGATAAAACAATTTTGATGAACACTAAGGCTGAGTTGCACCACCTAACTTTGACCGTAACTATGACGATAACCGATGTGTTTTGTATGGAGTTTGACAGATTTTTGACGTTTGTGAAAGTTAAAGTAAGATGGTGCAACCCAGCCCAACAATTTGAATCTACTCCTGTTGAGACGGTCGACACGCAAGTAGGGCTACCATCCGATCCAATTTTTCCGGGCAGGTTCAGAATTTTTGTCGTAATTAATGTGCCCTTTGAAGTCTAAAGCTTTACTTTGTTTTAAAGGTGTAAAAACAAACGCCTTCTTTTATACTAAGTAAATCAAGTCAAATCATTACGCTATCCATGTTTCTATATCCTCCTACCACACACACACACACCTACCACTGTACTTTAAAATATTACGTTAATGTTGTAGTGACCAGTGAGGGCTATTTGTTCTGTTTTGAGACACAAAATACTTCAATTGACCGTGAAAAATAATTGCCTATTCACCGTCATGCTTCTAACTGTGATTATTGTCACTTTTCTAATCTAAATTGTCTAGCTAATTGTCAGAACTGTTAACGACTAGATGGTCACCCTACACTGTAGTCATGTAATTAGCTGAAAAGCAATTGGATTAGTCTTAATGAGCTGTATCGTTGAAGCCTTTGGGAGCGGGGCGAAGGTGTCAGCTAAAGAGTTTAGCTTGTAGTCTTCCGTTAGGTTTGTATAACAGAAATTACGGGAAAATTCAGTCACTTTATTTCGGAAACCACATCAGTTTGACAGTAAATTAATGCTTGCTAAAACTTGATTTTAGACTAAAATATATTTCAAGATACGTGTATTTCAACTGAGGGGTTTTAATGATATTTTTCCTCGTCGCGTCGTTAAGAATAAATGCTAGCGCCATTTTGTTATATCTACTCCTACTATCACTTAGCTCTGTCAGAACTGCGTCAATAAGTAACCCATATAAAATACCGTTTAAATTAAGGTGTTTTTACATTCCTTAATTAATTCCAATTCATATTTCTTTATTCATTAGACTACAATGATTGGTCCATGGGTTAGTATGTAATAAAAATATAAAACTTATGACTAGGGTTAGTATCTTACTTAGGCATTTAATTATTTTAATTCTACTGTGTCATATACGGACGACAGCACATCAGTTTATACATTTTTGTAGCAAAATCGCCTGTATTACAACTAAATAAGTTGTCACAATGTTCACCTTGATGTGCTGTCGCTGTACGTAATTAAGTGCCATTCAGTCCTACCTACACTAGTTGCAAATCAATTCTAGCTCAAACGAGCTCTCATCTCAGCTCGATTGGTCGATCGCTTACAAAGCGGATAATTAGTGGAATATTATATCAGTAACTCGCAGAAACAGATCGCGTCTAATGTTGACTTGTGTTTAGTAACATTGTTACAGTTTGATTTTAGAAACATAAATCTTCTAACAAAAAGGTCTTGTAAAGGCGACCATGGGACAAAATACATCTAAGCAAACAGATTCACCAACCCTTCTGGCTAGCGATAGGAATTTTCCATTTGGATCTGGTACATCAGAGTCTTGCTCCAGTAGTGGAGAATAAACTTAATTCCTTCTTCGTTTCTTAGAACGACGAATTCGTATATGGTTTGTAGTTAAGATTAAAAAGCTACAGCAAAGCTGGAGATTTAACAGTCCAAACTCAGCAAGCAACTGCAATCAGGAGGATTTGATGAGTGCTACGTGCTACTGACAACGCCACTCTTGTGGCAAAGTTTTGGGCTGACACTGTGTAGGTTTGTTGTCGACACGAAAAGAAGAAGAAGTCCAAACTGTAAGATATAATATTTAATATGGCAAAATAATATTTTATGTAAGTATGTCTCTTGTTATACTATATACGATTTAACAAGCCAAAGCTTGCCTAACGTGCTGTTAACGATACGCAATGCACTCGCAAAGCGTGCCTCAAATACCTGCAGGTGCAACTGTGGGGGCGCGTTCTTGAGCGAATACCTGAGTGCACGCCTCTTGAAGACGGATCTATTTATAATCTTAATAACAGCTAGGTATCATAATATATCTTACGCCCGTATTCACAAACGATGCTTGCTTAAGTGAAGCAGCAAATCGAACGTACAGTGTTGAATAGAGCTCTGTGATTGGTTCGTGTGTCACCCTGTGCGTCCACGCGCACTGTGAGACCTCATAGTAATGTCTGTGAATACAGGAGTTATTCATGCAAGTTTTAAAGGGGGATTTAGGACTACATTTTCGTTGTTCATTTGTTTCAAAAACAAAATGCTGCCGCAAAACTTATGGAGCGTAAGTTCGATCGTTAGTTTTTTCTGAAGATAGAATAAGATCAATAAATGATACTGAAAAAAAGCGCTTGTTGTTTTGAGCTTTTATAAATATTACATAAAAAACATTGAAATAACCCCTCAGTAACTACTTTAAAAAAAATCTTTTCATTTTATTATATTTTAGTACCTATTTCCATGTTCTATGCAATTGATAACAAATTATAGCAAACTTTCAATACTCAAGAAAACGTCGAAACAGAGAACAGTCAAGTTTTTATTACACAAAGGGATAGTCGAGTGGTTGTTTTCTTCGTTTTCTTGTTTTCCAAGCTGGGTCCATCGTCTTCTATGCTAACATTTCGTTAAAGCACTTTTGACCGAGATTTTCTCGATGGAAATCCACTTTTTACATTATTTATTGCAAATCTTGCAGGTCACAAAAGAAAACAGTCGTTTTTAGAATGATGAAATGGAATGGTTAATTCAATTGATAATCTGACAGTCATTTTAAATCCGTATTAGTAAAGACATAAAAAATACAGACTACTAAGCAATACGTAGGTAAACTAACTACATACGTACTTAAGTGATAAATAGGTACGAGTAGGTATATTTTTTTCTTTTATTTGACAGTTTTGTGTGGTGTGCAATAAAGAAATCTATTTTGCTATGATAAAGAAATCTTGGGTGCAAATTCGAAGTATCTTCTCTCAAAATACAAAGAAAACTAAATTTTATCACGAGTATTTCCTCCAAAATGGCTATAATTGCCTTGGACAGTACGCGTGAAAAGCCGTGAAGCCTTAAACATTTAATTATAGCCGATAATGGGTAATCAACCCAAATAATTAGATAAATTAGATTAATTAGGCACGCTTAGTTGCTGAGGGACCCCTTTGTTAGCTAATCTGCTTATTGGGATGCACATCTAGCCTCAATCGTCATCATCATCATTTCAGCCATAGGACGTCCACTGCTGAACATAGGCCTCCCCCAATGCTTTCCACGTTGATTGGTAGCGGCCTGCGTCCAGCGCACAGTGTTGCCGGTTCATAGTAGGTAACGGACAAAATTATTTTCGATCTGAACTTACTACCTTTTGTCAGATTTGTATAGAATATAACTATATCTAATAGAAAAATACATTTTTTAGTTTTGAAATTGGTACTTAATTTAGTACAAACTTGGAACAAAAATGAATGCAAAATATCATCTAACTTCAGCTTAATGATTAGGGTTTGTGGCTTTCCATTACTCGATAGGCTTATATCATCCAAATGTATTTCTTGGTGCACCTTTGTAATGACGTTAAGTATGTTACCATGTGTAATTGACCGCTTGTTTACAGGAACTTGATCCAATTCTCAAACAGCGCCTCGGAAATATTCTTAGTTTCGAGAATCGCTAAAAACAGCGCGGGTAGTATGTCGTAGCAAAATTTGTTTTTACAACATGAAAATATAATGTCTGAGGATAATTTCTATCAATATTTCGTTACGGAAAGTAATGGAAAGTATGTACTTTCAGTCATGTGAGTATAATTTTTAAGGTAGTTTTCAATCACTGATTTTGTTAATTTTTATTAAATAAATAGGCTTAAGTTCTATAAACACAAATACATTTTCTAAAAGACAGTACCTTGAACTCTAGAACCCATATTTTTAATCGTGTAAATATTGTCAATTGACAAAACAGTGCCTAAATGAATAAAGCAATATTTTTGTTCCAAGGAAACCTTGTTATCGGACGCCCTACTTTGACCAGTCATATTTTCATTTCTGTTAGCAATACATCCTCAATATTTTGCATTTTCACGACACACATATTCAGTTTGAATAATAGTTAATCAATTTTCGTTTACGTTCAGTTTCCAAAATTTGGTTTTTGTCCGGCCGTGGCAACACTGTGCAGCGCTTCCCTGCTACCTTTCGGTCCACGAACGACGTCCCACGCTGCGATTTCCAGTAGTTTTCTAGCCTCAATAAACAAATAAAAAGCTGGATTCTTTTCTTTTTCCATTGCACAAATTACTGATAGTCCCGTTAACCCCTGGTGTTAAGCTCAATATGCTTGTGTTACGAGTGGGTTCACCACAACCAACGTTCAATTAAAGTGATTGATACATCACTAGCATTTTTTTTTATTTTACAAGGAAAACAATACAGTGTATCAACTATGTAGACAAACATTGCGAAAAACCTCCTGTGGTAATTTTCTTTATAAATATATTAATTTAGCAAATACTTAGTTGTTTCATAAAAAAACAATGTTTCTGAGAAACATGTCCACTTTTCTAATTTGAATGTTAGCAAAAAGCTGTTCACACTCGCAACCAATTGTACACAAATTCTTATACAATTTGTGCAATTTCGTATACCAAAATGTCAGTTGAATATTTAAAAAATATAACTGGAGTAGTCCCAAAACAACTAATATTTTGAATCCTTTTGCAAATGCCTTGTCCGAGTGGCAATATGAATTGTAGACGACATTTTTTGACTTGCAAAATCTTTCCTCTCGTGACTTGATGTTAACGTTTTCGTATCTACAAAATCTGTTATTTTTCTATTATTTGTAGACAATAACTTATAATGTGCATAATAATGTCAGATTTTCAAGTTTATGTCAAACCAAAATCAGTAGTAATCATCTTATTTAGCCATTATCTTTCAGTGAATTTTAGTTAAGGATAGTTTGTCAATTAATTAGTCTATTCTCTATTAAAGGTTAAACCTCGGTGCTAGTTCTACAAAATAGATGCCATATTTAATAATTATTTCCCAGAATAGTCTTAAGTAGACTGGTTATGTGTTACCTTTGGCCTTTAGCCATACGTCAACCACAAACTCCCTGGCAAGAAATCGTTACGCCCTACGGAGCCCAGAACCCACGTATACTCGGCAAAAAGCAATCAGATTCAACAGTCACTTCGATATCATACGTACAGTCGACTCTACATATTTTACGATGGAAGTACTGAAAAATATCTTCCTAAAATTCAATACGGTATACACATGTCATACCATGTTATTATTGATAAATTGTGGACTTTACATTTCGGGCAAATTCACTCTTCTTTTGCTTTTAACGTCTACAGTAGTAAGTACCTCTCTTTATGAATCTTCGTGTGCAGTAGACTAATTCTACATAGCTAGCTATACTTTTTAGCTAATAATATAAAGTCTAGGTTATCCAAAGACCGATCTAAGAATATATTTTATCCCACAATTCTTTCTTATTTTCGGACTAACCCCAATAAGATATTTATACGAGTAGGTTACTAGTCTGACTCCAATTTTGGCCCATTTAAAATTTTAAACCCATAGTTTGCAATGGAATCAATGGAGAGAATAATCCAGTGACTCCTTATCTATTAAATAACCCTACTTTAATGTCAGCATTCTAAAGTCTTTACACATGTTTCAGTCTTGAAGTAACTTTGCAAAAATTATAGAGACAATTAAGTCTCTATAAGGCAATTCAATTTTGAGAGAAGGACTTGGAATCTCTCCTCAGCCTCACGACAAAAACAGCACGTGTCCTTTTCTGGAATAGCTTGTAACTGAAACGTAATTCGCTTTACATCCCTTTTTGCTCAACCCTGACCTTTACGTCAGAAGTCACTACACGAGTGTTCATTAGCTGCTGACAGCGTGCGCACTATCAGAATTACTAACTCGATTCCAGGATGCACGAGATTCCTGCATTTTGTTTAATCGTGTCTGACATTTAAAAGGACACTGCATGATTAAATGTGTGGTATTTAAGCAGGATAGATGTCGCTTCCTTCGTTAGGGCTATTTTTACTAACGTCTTAGAGACCTCACAGACTACAGAATTTTTGTCGGCTGATATGGTTAATCGGCTCCTAATTTGTATGAAGAGTCGGCCGATGCCAAATCGGCGTAATTTACGGACTTAAGTATGAAAGTACGCACTGATTGATGAGTTCATACTTTTTTTTTTTAGAATTTGTATTAGTAATTTGGGACTAATAGTTTGCTAGTTAATTACTAATAGTGTTAAGCTAAATGAGCTTGTGTTACGAGTGGGCTCACCACAATAGTCAAGCGGCGCGGTGGGATTCGAACCCGCGTTCCTCGGATCTCGAGTCGGCCACTCCGACCCCTTCACCGTTCGGCTATCGTGGCTATCTGATTAACAGATCGACTCAACACTGGTTGAGTGATAGGTATTCGGTGTTATTCTTAACATTTGATATCGTAAACCTTATAAACCTTTTTAATAAAAATCGCCGCAAATAATTGTACAACAATGTTGTTGTTACATTGACCTTTTATACGTTAATTGGATTATGTTATTTGATACCTTTGTAATTATGTTGACCTGTCCGTTGTATCAAGGGCATATTAGAAATATGTAAGAGTAATTTTTTTCCATCATGGCGCCGAAAAAAAAATTCCCATTTATCGTAGAGAGCACATCAGACTATTACGTACATTTTTATAGCAAATTAACACTTATTACAACTACATAAAGTTCTCCCGTCTTTAGTTATTTCTAGTCATACCTGTGTGAGTCTCGCGTCGCTGCTGACTGTGTAGACTCCCGCGCACATGACGTCATCGGGCTTGTCAGGCGCCGGCGCACGTCGCCAGCACGCTGCGCAAACGGCCACCAATACCCCGCATAATGTTGCACTGAGAACAAATAAAAATATTGTAATATAGGTTAAAGGGGGTCCCCTACGTAGTTTCGAATCCCACTGTAACGAAGAACGCGGTTAAAGGTTATGTCACTGCGGTCAGGTCAAAGTAGGTAATCGTACATGATGCGGGTTGTGCTGTGCGTTTACTTAGTCCTGACCTCAGACTGCATCCAAATGTGTGGTAAATCCTTAATTAATTGATAGATATTCGTTTTTTTAACACCTTTTTATAAACAAAAGAAACTATAGACCAGGGCTCAACCTGAAAAAGATGGTAGAGCCAAATATAACAATAAAAAAACATGTTTTTTATTCTTATATTTGGCAAGAGCCACAAGAAAAAATTATGACCTCTGTGGTGACGCCACTTGCGTACATAGGTACACCTGATTTTTGAATGAAACTAAAGAGCTTGACCTTCAAATAAGAGTTGCGAGACTCGTTGCCGACCCCTGAACTAAACTGATGTTAGGAACGCGTTCTATTAGGTAAAGGCTTTGTATAGCAATTCTCGTTAACCCGTGTTTATGTACTTCGCGAACTCGCGAGGAGCTCGTGTGACGTTTCCACACTCGCTTTGACTTTGACAATGCGAGCTGTGATCGATGATCGCGGAAACTGGACCCTCGCTCGAGGGTACAACATCCGACGACAGCGCCGAGATTGATATTGGCGGCAATTCTGCTGAACCATTCAACCAAGTAGCCTATTTTGGTCATAGTAGTCTCAAATAGTCTCAAAAATTAAGTCATTTGGCTAGCTTTTCCTAAAAATTATTACTACATGCTTCCTAAATAAGAAGATGCTGGACTGCAGACTGAATTTAGCAGCTTTTAAAATATTGAGAGCTGTGTATAGCCCCAAATAAATGTTGATTTCTTTCAGATACATACATGGATCGTGAAGAAATTCACCATATTTATATTATTCGTTAAGAAAGGTGTATGTTGGGATCGAAGTATTTGAGTTCTTCGCTCAGGTGCTGATATCAGCACCTTGGTACCACCCATATGGGCTGCAACGCCTGGAATGAAACTGGTATGCCGAAATACGAAAAACGCATCAAGAGTTGCCTCGCAAAAAGAATAAAGGTCCATTAAAAAGAATAGCCATCTTGGTACAGACAGCTTTATAGGTGAAGGGTCAGACCCTTATTTATGTTTTAACATTGCTTATTCTAGATTTTCCCAAACGTGCAGTAGACCTAAAATAATATATTCTGGCTTTTAAACAGCCAGTATTTCTTCATTCTACTCGTAACTTTCATATAATATGGATGCCACATGTATTTAATTTTAAATTTGGTCCGTAATTTTCTGAAAGTAATTACCTAATTACTTTTCTTGCTAAACAATTAACAACATCATTGGGTATACGGGACTATTCCCACCTCGTTCCCCCCGCTGCAATTCCTGTATAGCCAGGATCTGCAGCTTGATCTCCAATAAAAGCCTAACAGTCACAACCAAGTTTGTATCTCTGATGGAGTATTTTGAAAAAAAAAAAATTCTTGCCCAAAATCCACATGTGTAACAAGAACAAGCAAATAAAGCTTATTTTTCAATGTAGGTACTATTCCTAAAACGTCGACGCCTTAGCCATTTTTAGCCGTAACGTTCTCACCTAAACTCGGTCGAAATACAGCCCTCAGTAAAGAGATCTGAAGAATAACAACCACTCATTTTTTATGTCAGTATGTAAAGAAGAAGTGCCAGGATACGCCTGTCACGAGGCGCCCGTTAGTCACACATTACTGGCGATAAGCTCAGGCTGCGTATCTGAGACTTAGGTCCGTGTTAAGGCCATAGCATACTTATCAACATCAACACGGAAAGGGAACCGCCTTTCGCCGCCAGACGAAGCGTTTACGTTACGGTGCGGAAAACAGTGCGTTGCAGTACAGAGTTTCATACAAAGAATACTGACCGCCTCGAGTTGATACGGTTACGATCCATTTCCGGGTTGACAAGTGTGCTTCGTCCTTTACAGCGAATTATTAATAATTATTTTCAAAGGTTTTTTTGGCTGAACTTTAATAACCCGTACCAGCGAATAGAGTCACAATGGAAATCAATTGTTACCGCGGTCTCATGCGACCACTTTGGGCTCCACGAGATATTTAGGAAGGTCAGTCACAGAAGTCAAAAGTGAGATTGAATCAAGTTCTAAACGTGGTTTTGAATTCGGACCTTAGAGCTGATTAGGTACACAAAAAATGAAAATAAATGTTTTTCAAAAACTTTTCAGTTAAATCTATACTAATATTATAAATGCGAAAGTAACTCTGTCTGTGTCTGCCTCGCTTTCACGCCTAAACCACTGAACCGATTTTGATCAAATTTGGCATAGAGATAGTTTGAGTCCCGAGAAAAAACATAGGATAATTTTTATCCCGGTTTTTGAAACAGGTACAGACAAAATTCCACGCGGGCGAAGCCGCGGGCGGAAAGCTAGTTTTTACCATAAATCCCATTCACAAGTATTGTTTATCAATGTCGCAAAATTTGATGATTTCCAAATCTCTTCCATGTGGAATTCTTTCATACGCACTGCCAAAAAATACCTAGTAATCTACCTTACCATAACCTCCAAACATCTTGTACAAAGTTACAAACACAATCTACCACTTTTTGATACACCCCCATTACCGTTCAGGCTGGGGAAGTCCCGCCACGGAAAAGCTTTTAATCACGACATTACCCCGGAGCCGATAAGCGACGGCTGGTGCCTAATAAAGCACCTCGTGAATCCTTAGAGCCCTCGCACATCGTCGCTTGCCTCTCTAACTGACGTATCTGACATTTTTTTCGAAACTGAGTTATCTACACCATCATAATCAGTGCACCTACCATGAGTTTACGTTAGGTGTGCTCGCTAGCGAGTACGTCAAAAATATCTATGAAGATTTTGTTTCTTGAAAGTAGCCGCTAGGGGCGCTGCACAATATGTCATACAATTAATGTCATTTTTTTACGTAGTCGCTAGCGAGCACACCTAACGTAAACTCATGGTAAGCACACAGTTTTGCAAGACGAATCGATCTGTCTAATGGCCTGAAAATTTTGCAAAATGTCAGTTACGTCAGTTAGAGAGGCAAGCGACGACATGAGCTTAGGGCCCTCGCCCACGGTGACTTTTTGTAGTGATGCTGACATGCATGCGACAGCATCGCTACTAACTCGCATTAGTCGCACTTGCAACACACTACAGCGATGCCAACGCGCTACTAACGCGCTACAGCAGCGCGACTGTATCGATGCAAACGCGCGACCGTGTCGGACGACATCGGGGAGAGAACGGAGGGAGGGTTACTGAATCGCGTTTGCATCGCGACAGAAGCGCGTTTATGTGGGCGGGGGCACACAGCTAGCGACCGAATTGCTACCTACTGTATCGATGCGAACGCGCGACAGAATTGCTACTGCATTGCTACAAAAAGTCGCCGTGGGCGAGGGGCCTTAACATAAAGCAGCGACACTTGTCTTTTACAAACGAACGCTTCTTAATCGCTTAAAAGCACGGAAATTTTTCCTTGTCGCGACAAGATCGGTGTAATAAATTGCGGAAACAGATGTATGTTGTATTGAATTAAGCATTATATCACGTTCATGTTTCCAAAGATCACACTCCCACAAGATATGATGGGCAGACTGCTCATGACTGACATCATCAGTGGAACACTCGCAAAAAGGAGACGGAACTAGTTTGAATTCGTGAAGTTTATGTTTAAAGTTGCCATGTCCCGTGAGGAACTGCGACGAGCAATGGTCGATTTCTAACCATCGCCTAGTTAGACGTTCGCGTACATTCGGGAAGAATTTATATAAGTGACGTCCTTTGACTGACGTATCCCATCTTTTTTGCCATTCATTAAGTAAATCTTCTTCAACGACTTCTCGGGAATCAAATAATCGACTTATTTTAGAACGATCGCGGCTATTTAAGAAATCGGAGGTTATATTTTCCCTTGATGCGAAGTACATAGCCGCACGCTTTTGTACCTCTAAGTCGACCGGCAGTACACCAGCCAGGACTGGCAGAGCCTCCGTGCTCACAGTTCTGTAAGCTTTGCAAAGAAAAATCAATGCAAGGCGTTGACTTTGGAGTAGTTTCCGTCGAGCGGCTCCTATAGTAGCTCTGTCAGCCCAAACTGGTGCACCATAGCAAATGGAGCTTAAATAAGTGGCCGAATATATTACTCGGAGGATTTTAAACGTTAGACCCCACGTCGAGGTTGAAATGTGACTTAAGGCATAAAAGTTCTTTTTAGCTTTTTCACCGATCTGTTTAATGTGCTCGACAAAACTAAAGTTTTTCTCTAAAATAAGTCCGAGATAGCAAACAGATTCCCGTTTTTTAACAGTTATTTCATTGAATTTAATGCGAGGCAAAAAAAATTCCGTGCTTTTAAGCGATTTTGTGAAAAATATTATTGGCAGGTAGTTGCTAATTGCTCATAAGATAGGCCCCCTTAATTTAATTTATTGTCCGTGGTGCATAATCTTTTCTTAAAGGTTTTAAACCTTTGTTTGTCACCTGTCATCCGCTTTGCAATGGAGGGAAGTCGAACCTTAATTTCGAACTCCTCCTATGTTCTTCTGATTAATTTCGTTGCGGGTCCAATGACAGTTTAACTTTCCCCCGGGACAAACTTGGCCTTCATTGGTTGGGTTTTTGTGGCGGTCAAGCTGTAGATCCTGGCTACACAGGAGTTGCAGTGGTGGGAACGAGAGGTGGGAATAGTCCCGAACGCTTCTTAATTTGAATTACTGATTAGAAAAATATTTCATACAAATCAATTGAATCCTTTCCATAACTGCAGCAGTAGGATACACTTACTTAAAGTCCTTTAATCAAGACATAACCCCGAACCGCGATAAGCCGGGATAATCAGGTCTCACCCTCTAGGCCAGAAGCTAGGTATGACTCCTTTCCTTTATAAGATCTAGAATCACAGTTATTATTAAATGCGGTATTTAATTTCGCTACGAAATGGAGCACAGTTATTAGAACGATTTAGCTTGTGGTGTGTGTGAGGACTCTAAGCTTAGTAGAGTCTAATAGAGGGTCTCGTTCAAACATCACCTGACTAGCAAATGACAAATGTTTGTTTGGGGCCACGATCGATACTAAGCCCTCAACGTACTTTTTAAACCTAAAATTAACCTCGGAATATTCCATCAAGTATCAATACCGTTTCAGTGGAATTGAAACGAAGTTTTGTAAATATAAAAGGTGTTGCGATATTGCATTCCAAGGCATTTATAGCGTGTAATGTGTTGTTTCCTAGAACTTTCAATGCAATTTAGATGCCAAATATAAATGTTTTGCCCTTTATAGACGCATCACGATCATCTGTCTTTATTCTACGTTAAAACTAGTAGGTACATGGTTTTGGATATTTTTAGGCATAACAAAACCAAAATAATTGTCATAGTTATTATAAAGAATTCTTTTGTAACTGTTTAAGTACTTTTTATGGGATAAATTAAGAAGTTAACTAAATGATATGGATAAAAATAATACATAAACACAATTGTTTACCTTGGTTGTTTACATAACTCTAATTAAATCGAGATCGAAACAAAGGTCAGCACATAATCGACTTTATCGGGAACGTGCGCCAAAAATAACTTTAATGGACAATTAATAAGATTTAAAATCCAATCTCGTCACGAAATGACAGTTCCATTTTACCCGTTGGATACACCTTAGTCACAACGTTGGAATACGTAGAAGGATTGCTGTAACATTACCTACTATAGTAATTTAAGTACCTAGCTGATTTGTCGTGGAGTTCGTAAAAATTATTGTCAATTTGCAAATTGTGAACGCGGTGGTATTGTAAACTAACAAAAAAAAGTTAGATTGTAATCCAACTACGTCAGACTATAATCTGACGGAATTCACAATTTTACGGTGGCACCTAAAAATTAACACTCATATAGTCAGTACTTAGTGTCATTAATTTTCGTAACATACCTAGATGCCTAACAATATCTATTTTAATTAAGGCTATCGATTTATTTTATCAAAATTGTCCTTACGAATAACATTGTGACATTTACATTACTCGTATTTTTTTCTACAATAAAGTATTATTGTTGAATAGGTTAGAGTATAGACTGTATCTTTTTACCAAGCTATGTAGTGAGCCTACTGCAAACAAGCTTAATCGCACTCCAACCACGCCGGTATTTTTCGGCGGGAATTAATCCGGCGAAGATTACAGGCGCGATAACCGGCGCGATCGACCCGCCGATTAGCTAATTAACTGCTATGCTATCTCGAGTACGTACATCACTAGTATTTATCGTTTCGGTTACGGTTAAAGGGGTAGGGTTGGCGAAATTGGTTACAACAGGTTATTTTAGATAATGAAAAAGATTACAAACAACTTTTTTAATTAATAAATTAAAGAATTAACGATATCGAGTTCTCGCTAATCATCATGAATGTAATCCTACCTTAAAATTTTTCTTCTACTTGTAAAAGTGACTCCTATAAAGCTCATAACTATGAAGAGAAAAAAAACAAAATTTTGATCAAAACTAGAGTCAGTTCCTTGATTGGTAATCCCTCAACCTGAAAACTTTCGGCTTTAGTTTTGTATTATGATTTTATGTATTACAAACATGCACATTCACGTTTTTTTTTATTAGATAGGTACGCATTTCATCTTTTTTCAGAAACCTTATTACCTATCAAGCCAAGCAGTTACAATATTTTATAAGTTTCTTACACTTACGATAAAATGCGAAATGTATTTCTATCTCTGTACCTTTACACGTGCTTCAGGTTTTGTATCGGTTTATTGAGCAAAATATTAGATTTACTGGCATTCTGCTTTTTCGGAATCTGAATACAAAGCAATATTACTTTAAACGGTAGGTAGGTAGGTTTTTGTATTCACAGATTAACTTTAAAAATTTGAACAATCTGACGAAAAAATATTAATTTAAAGATAATTTTAGTATGAAACTGTTTTTCCATCTGGTATGCCCACCAGATGGAAAAACAGTTTCATACTAAAATTATCAAACCATAGAGATAGAAAATTGTCTCTGATTTTCCATAGACCTCTCGTTTAAACTCTCCTCTCATTAGAAGTATTTTATCACGTATAAATACTCCTCTCATTTGTATGGAAGTATTTTAATTCAATTTGCACATGAATACTAAATAAGTGCTTGAAGAAAATGCTTAAGAATGTGTTATTTAATTTAGTTTATAACAAAGTAAACATTCACGCGACGAAGGAAATGAAAATTCTAAGTCTACTTAACAGTCATGATATTTGTTATTTTTGTCGCTCAGTAGAGCAGAGAAAAGCTGGAACTGTTTCAATGTGTACGTCCACTTGATTTCTACGATGGAAATAGCTCTACAATAGCGAGGTTATGTTTTAACACTTTTAACTTTGCATGCGAAAATAAATTGACAATATAACGAACATTTTGCGAGTGTAAAAATTCGGATCGAATGTTTCGACTTTAAATCTCAACATTCTGTCCGAATTTTACTGAAAGATAAAATTATTTCGTGATAACAGCTTGTAACAATTAGTTATTTCTTCTTGATAAACAAAAAACTTTGCTACATTTGACTCTACAAGTAATTCAAAATAAGAATATACCTACAAACATTTTTTTTTCTTGGCTTTCGCGGTTTCAAATATTTTTTTATTAACTGCCATGACTTTGATTGACATTGCCAGTGTCATTTGTTTTTTTTTTCCACAAATTCCTCCATCATCCAAAAGTAAAGCAATGGAATAAACATTGACACCATTCGATAATCCAATCGGGATTCGTACTCGAGTTGATTTCAGCCGACATACATCCAATTTGGTAAGCTTGGTTCCGTCGGCGCTAGTCCGGGCAAACTTACACAACGCCAATTTGATTGCGATGTTAAATTTACTGCGATTTGATGATGAGCGAGCCGCACTAGGCCAGATAAAGCCAATAAATCTATAATTAGGCCATAAACTATACAAATGCGAAAGTTTCCGCCCGTTTGTGTGTTTTTACGCAACAATTTTGATGTAGAGATTTAATTGAACTTATAAGATGGAACTAAAGGCTTATTTCTCATAAAGAAATCTGTTCCTTTTCTGAACCAACTTCTTATACATTTTCTGATCAACTCATGAATTTGACTTAGGATGTAAGGACATCGGCAGATCAGGATAAGTAAAAAAAAATGCAATCTTATATTAAAAGGTTACTGCAATATAATTTATATTCTGGCGTGGACATGAAAATGTACAGAGAATTTAGGTACTTGCCCTTATTAAAACTGTTTATTCGTAGTTAACCGCACAAAAACCCTACAAACTTAATTTTAAACCGTTATGAAACATCTGGTAAGTACGTGTCAAAGGAAGTTGGAAAAGTTACCGAAGTAGATCTCATTACAAAAAAACCCGGCTAAGATGCCTTCGGGGGAAGTTTGTTGAACTCGCCTCAACCCTGTCGGGCGACTTTCGACTTTATAGAGCTTGAAAATCTTTGACAAATCTATTTTGAAACAAAAAATCCACTGTAAAATTGAAAAGATGGAAATTAGACGACTTCGTATTATGGACATGGATTCAATACGATAAAACCTTGTTGTTAAGGATATCCAATGTAGAACTAATCATCATCATCAGGTCATATTTTAGACTCCACAACAAGAGTACGATCCTCAGCTCTCTAATGTACAGACGACGGCACGTCAAGGTAAACACTGTGTATGGTCTTATGCAGTAGTATGAGGAGCGAATTTGCAACAAAAAATTGTACTCTGAAGCAGTCGTCTGTACCTCTAGCATGAACAACTTTCGTCTTCGAATCGTTTGCGTGTTCGATGAAATTCGATACTCAAGCTTCGAATTAAACGATAACGTGACAACTTTGATTCTCAAAATAAGTTACATGAAACCATTTCTTATACTAAGTTCATAATATTACGACACGTTCACAAGGGCGCTGTTGTAGTTTTCGTACTAAATCTTTTGATGGCGATTCGAATACGCAAAAGATTCGAACTCGAAAGTTTTTCATGCAAGCCGTACTGTACTCTAGTACAAATGGACGATTCAGCCTACACTCCCCACGCTGGCCAGGCCTGACGTTCGTATTTATCTTTTAATTGCCTTTAACGTCATCCATCGAAAGAGTGGAGTTGTTCCTATCCTATTCATCAAGAACTAAGTAACATCTTATAAAATTAACTTTGACTGCCATCACCAATTCTATCATTTCTAATTATTTTCAACTGGCATTGAGTTACAATTGCCACTCCTTTTATTACAGCGCGAATGGCCGTAAACGGCGATAGCGATCGCGAACGTGTGTGTTTAGAACGTTTAACTTCGCTTCGCTGCGGGTGGTACAGTCGGCTGCAGAAAAATTGAGACAAGATTTCTTTTAACTAGTGTTGAAAATGACTAAAGCGGCTGAATTTGACTGACCGTCATTTACGGTCAAATTGATCAAAAACAAGTCATAAACGGTCAATTTCGGTCATTTGATTTCAATAATAGTTTAGAACTTTTTTAGTTTTTTCATAGATTTTGTGATTGATAAAAGTCATCTTAATTGAAATAAAAAAGTGGTTTGTAATGATTTTTTTTTTTAATTGCATATAAATTGGGTACCTAAATAAATAAATTATTCGATGGTAGTACAGTAATATTGAGTCAAATTGAATGAAGTTGACCGGTCATTTATGGTATCTGACCATCGTGACCGGTCAGATTCTGTCAATTTACATCTCTACTTTTAACCTTTTACACCAGTCTCCCTAACCCATCTGGCCAGCGTGGGGAATGTAGGGCAAATCCTCCATTTGCCTGTGGTAAATTAGAGAGGGTCGTGATCCTGAAATAGAGACTAAATGACCTGATGATGAGACCAGTCTCCGATCCAGAGATTCCCGGCTCGATTCCCAGAGGGACAAAGTTTTTTGGTTGGTAATTGGGTGTATCATAAGCCCGCCTTGATAGCTACCACAATGCTCAATGGTTGAGTGTTCCAGGTGAAACTGGCTGCCACCTTCGACCTACTCATAATTTTTTGGATTGCCATACTTATTTTTTAATCTCTTTTATTTCAACTACGAAACACTCGTTTTCGTAGGTGACTGTACTTACATTGTTTTAACGTGGATAAACCTATTACTAATTTCTTTGCTTTTTGTGTGTAGATCGAAACATTTGTTTTTTTTATATGAAATCACTGATTATTTTTTCATGAGGCTAAAATTACTTTTTATAGGTATTTTTCGCAAACCACAACTCTTACGTATATTAGAGTATAGAGTACTACTAATCGTCGATTTCATGATGATCTGTTGAATCATTACTTCATGCAGTTACAAATTGAAGGTAAAAAATATAAGAAAAATCATTATACAATTAATTGTTCCTCGCCAAAAGATCCTTAGCAAAAGTAGCTGACCTAATCCAGTAACGGGCAGTATTAATCCTTCAAGCTCCGCGAATCTAGACACAATAGATAATAATCAATTGTTATGACATTAATTTATGCCGTCTGGGACTCAAGCGGTTAATATTGTTAAATCAGTGTTCTACAAAAAGAACTAAAAATATTCCATCCAAAAACGAATAATTAATTGTTTCCCCAGAAGATCCTAAGCAAAAGCTTCCTATTCTCAGCTGGCCTAATCCACTTACGGGCAGTCTCAAAAGACCATGACGCGCGCTATACCAAGCAGCCACAAATTGGCTTCGCGTGTATTAATATTGTTATTAAATCTATATTCAGTCCAACTGCAAAAAGACAAAATATTCCATCCAAAAACGAATAATTAATTGTTTCCCCAGAAGATCCTAAACAAAAGATTCCTACTCTCAGCTGGCCTAATCCACTTACGGGCAGTCTCAAAAGACCATGACGCGCGCTATACCAAGCAGCCACAAATTGGCTTCGCGTGTATTAATATTGTTATTAAATCTATATTCAGTCCAACTGCAAAAAGACAAAATATTCCATCCAAAAACGAATAATTAATTGTTTCCCCAGAAGATCCTAAACAAAAGATTCCTACTCTCAGCTGGCCTAATCCACTTACGGGCAGTCTCAAAAGACCATGACGCGCTTTACCAAGCAGCAACAAATTGGCTTCACGTGCATTAATATTGATAAATCAGTGTTCAATACAACTACAAACTAATATATTCAATCCAAAAAACCAGTAATTAATTGTTTTTCCCCAGAAGATCCTAAGCAAAAGCTTCCTATTTGCAGCTGGCCTAATCCACTTACGAGCAGTCTCAAAAGACCATGACGTGCGCTATACCAAGCAGCAACAAATTGGCTTCACGTGCATTAATATTGATAAATCAGTGTTCAATACAACTACAAACTAATATATTCCATCCAAAAAACCAGTAATTAATTGTTTTTCCCCAGAAGATCCTAAGCAAAAGCTTCCTATTCTCAGCTGGCCTAATCCACTTACGGGCAGTCTCAAAAGACCATGACGCGCGCTATACCAAGCAGCCACAAATTGGCTTCACGTGTCGAATTAGCGACCAACAGCGATCACTAAAATTGAATCCAACCATGTAGGCTTAGAGCTAGCACTGATACATTTTGGGGCAAAAACATTTTTAGAATAATATGTTTGTAGGACTTTTTAGCAATGATGATATCTAGTAAGATAGTCTCAAAAATTCTTACCCCCTTTCGCTTTACAAATAAAAGTTACACGCGCGTAGGACACTTGTTTATAGTGACTTTTAATATGGAAATCAATAAAAAATATTTTAAGTTTTTACTAGCAAGGGTGTTAGAGATAGATAAAAGTTTGTTTTAAAACCCAATCCCTGTAAGATTTTGTGAGATAAACATTTAAAAACACCACAAAACTTGAGATTAGCTGATTATTCGTTAGCAATCTTGGTTGAGATTTTAAAATTTGTCAATATTGATTACAATTTTGCTAAAAGTAATCGTAAGTAGTATAGAATACAACAAATCGATCGTTGCTAAAAAGGATTTTTAAGGATCATTAATGGGGCAAGGTAAAAAAAAACTTGCAAATGGAATTTGTTCGGTAAAATTACGTGACTTCTTACAACCATTATGAACTATGAAGCCAGCTCTGCGTGTAGCCGAATATGTACAATTTCTGAGATACGTAGCACTCTGAAACTTATGACAGTTCTAATTGTTGTGTCGAGACATTTGTATAGTTGAGCCCGATCCTTTCCACTTCGGACGACCAATCAAGATGAACTAGCTTGGAATAGGAATATTCAGGTACAACACTATCTAATTCATTTTGAGCATTGAAAAGTTATTGTGTTTTAGTTTCGCTGTAAGAATAGACCTCTTGAATTGACATAAGTATTGAATTTATTTTATAGTACAGGATGTATCCTGGAATTTGTTTATTCATTTTATGCAGTGTTTGTTTGATTTTGTTTTTTCTATTTCTTTCTTTCATGTAATTCTTTCTTTAAATTTCGTAAAAAAACATAAAAAGTGTAAGTTCCTAAGATTTAATTAAATGGTCTATTACTTCCAAAACTTCAGTCGTTCAAAAACGTTTTTTAATGCCAAAAGTTTTAATAACTCTTTCACGTGGTTTGTTCTGTGCACTACTACTACGTTAAGTTAGATTTTTCTATTTCCTGAGATACGTAGCATTCTGGAACTTTGACAGTTGTAATTGTTCTGTCCAGTCCGACTCGAGTCATTTCTATTTTGGGACTTTCAAGACGTCTAGCTCGGAATAGGTAACTCGGTGAAACACATCCCTATTCTTGACCATAGGCTATTTCGTTCTAGTTTTGTTGTAAAAATAGAGCTTACAGATTAGCCACTCTGCAGCTTTGAATTGTAAAACAAAAAGCAATCGTTTAAGTGGTCTCTTATCGATTGGTAATTGTTGAAGAGGGTTTTTCGAATACATTTAATTTTAAGAAAGTCCCGCGCACCTGCTACTTCGGCGTAAATTTTAATGCGAAGATATCCCTTTACCCTTTACCGTTTAAGGTGCCATGTTTAATCCCAGCTGTAAATCTTGTGAGAGAGCGAGTGAAAAATTCATTCCACCATAAAAGCGGTGGCCAGCCGTATACCGCCACTGGCCATCACCGCATGTCTTGTTATCATCGTAAAACGTTACGAGGTACTTCAGCCGGGGTTTATGCACCTAGTATTTTCAAATCACAGTTGAGCGTTACTTTACGATGCAACAGCTATTAGTCATTCGTGAAAGAAATAAAAATCCGTGTCACTGGGAAGACCTATATGTCAAGGACTGACTGACCCTGCTTTAACGGTGAACGAATTGATGGCGGTGGTCATCTTCATACGTGATTGGCTATTTCACAACCAATAACTGCAGAGTTAGTGTCGTGGTCAGGATAGAGCGTGAATTTCTTATTAAACTTTAAGAGAGGTTATTTGGTTGAACTGGCACTAAGACCTTCCACTAAGTAAATAATGGTGTCATCACCATCATCCCTACAGTTCACTGCTGGACTATGAGCCTCCTCTTTAGTGGACGGTTTTGACATAATCTCCACGCTTGGCAGGCGGGTTGGAGATCGCAGTTTTTATTGAAATTATGATCTGTTCTCTAAAATTGAGGAAATTGTAAAGATTTTTAGGTCTAAACTTTTTTAAGTCTTAGGAAATTGCAAAACTAGAGAAGAATACAAACCTGACAAAGAATATATTGACAGTGTAATGCGTTGCCTCAGTCTGAACGACTTCTGGCTGCGTGTGGTTGTAGTAGTGTCTCGCGTGGGAGACTGCAGCCACGGCTGCTAACCGCTGGGAACTGCCCATGGCCCAGCCGAGCGGGCTCCGCTGCGCCCCGACGGCGCCCACGCCCACCAGCCACCAGCAACGCCCGCGAGCCACCACCGAACACCGCGGCGCCGCCTGTGCGACTGCCGCCCGCCACTAAATCACGTGTCACTTTTATTCCTTTTTCAAAAATTTACTTTTTCTTCCAAAGAGTTCACTGTCATTTTCTTTCCAGCCAGTATTCTCAACTCACTGCGCGATGGCACATCTGAAACAAAAACAAAATTATACATTCCGAATACTTCACCAAAAGTTAAGTTAAGTTGGATTCGAACCGCTTCGTTCCGAATGACGAATTCGACTTTTGTCGATTGTGAATGGCGCGTGATCTAACTGGAGAATGCCTTTGAAAGAACAACAATATTTCTAATTAAGCGGACGCTTACAAATTCGCTGCCAGCCCTTGCTAGGACTTGGGGCCAATTTAGCGTTGTCTGGTGTCATCCTAATACCGTTAACTTGAAGGAAAAAGCCTTGTGTTTCAAGGCAAAAACATGGGTGCTTATACTTTGTCCCTTAGGATAGACAAGCTAAATCTTAAACAGTCATGTCAGGCTTCTAAGGCTGAGTTGCACTATCCTACTTTAACCGTAACTATAACAACAACAACCGGTGTTTTTTGTATGGATTTTGACAGACTTTTGACGTTTATAAAATCAAAGTAAGATGGTGCAAGCCAGCCTTCGTAGTTATCTTCCCTGACAATTCAAGAATTACTTCATAAGTATTTTGAAAAGTGTAGCACTGCTTTCTCTTCATAATTACATCGATGGGCTAATCAAATCACAACTTCCAAAGATTACACATGTTTTTCGCGCAGTTCAAGCCTGACCCAAAGTTTATTACACCATACAATTAATCAAAGGGAGCACCTAGACAAGGTAATTCGTACAAAGGATATGAAATTTCTTGGCTTATTACAGGTGTAAATCATGAATGTTTCATATGAGCATTCGTGACGGACAGGCGAATTATTAATAGTGCTCTAATGGATTAGAAGGCCACTGTGTATGTTTTGTTTCTACCTAAAATAAACAGGGTGTTGGGATTTTCTTCATAACTTTAAATAAGTTAAGGTAGCCATTATTACTAGTCTTGTTGATGAAGTAAATGATACCTATTTTAACCAATAAGTCGAAGGCGCACTACTCCAAAACTTTATCACCATAACTTTTCTTCAAGGTTCACGTGGAATATCGATTAGACTCCTGAGGGCTTAGTGTGAGTTTACATCAAATTTCGTCACTAGCGAGCGCTTTAAAAAAATATATGAAGATTTCAGTTCTTGAAAGTTTCCGCTAGGGGCGCTGTACAATCCGTCATACATTTAATGTCACTTTTTTACGCAGTCGACATCGATTGCGTTTGACGTAAACTCACACTACGCCCCCAGTGTGCTTCCCATGAGTTTACGATAGGTGTGCTCGCTAGCGACTGCGTAAAAAAATGACATTAATTGTATGACATATTGTGCAGCGCCCCTAGCGGCTACTTTCAAGAAACAAAATCTTCATAGAGATTTTTGACGTACTCGCTAGCGAGCACACCTAACGTAAACTCATGGTAGGTACACTGGGCGCTTGCATGGCCGTATCAACCGTCCACGTAAAACCATCATGTGACTTTGCCCTTTGTGAGGCGTTGATCAACCGTATTATCGTTGCCTGCCAGTCATGCTCATGCACCACCCCCGAATCATTAATAGCTCCTAACTACCGCCTAACTGGCTTCACTAAAAATTTACTGGAAGGACGCTATAGCATTTGGGAAAAAATGTGTCTATTTTGGAATCAATTGACCGAATCATTAGTGCTTTTATTGCAATTAAAAAGTTGTGTAAAAAAAAACAAATACCTAGTATTTTAATGGGAATATTAATCATCTATATCATCCTCTAAAACTACTTTTTTATCACCTCTTATTTGTTTATGTTCTTAAGTAATTTTAATATCAACTTCCGAAAGATTTCTTTCAGCATTTAGTTATTACATTTTTCTGGCGTTAACGCCAGATTCGCCTCCCACTCTCAATTCTTCAAGTTATTTTCAAAATTCTTCAAGTATTCAAATACACATTGCATGTACAGTTTATTATATTAAAGATGCGACAGATCCAATCCAATATGTTTCGATGCCTGAAATCCGATGGAGGCTATAAATAGATTTGACGCATTCGCCGAAGGGCGCAGGACGCGGGCGTGTAGAGTGCATGTCGGGAAAGTTTTAAGCGAATCATGTGTTTAACGAAGTAGATTAGTTGGCAGTTAAGCTTTTTTACCGTCATTTGTGTTTTTAAATGTCATAGTCACCTTGAATTTGCGGTTATTGAGGGAAGTTATTATAGAGCATTTTATTTCACTGAATAAAACTAGGGATGAATTACTTTGTTTGTAACTTTTCATAAGCATAGAAGTTTTATTCTTTAAAGTTTAAGAAAGTTTCTATTCTCAAAACTATAGTCAAACTCTGGCCTACTAAGTACTACTAAACTACTAGCCTAGATTAGAAACAGACAATGTGTCTAACTCATTATTCAGAAGTTATTCTACGTTTGAAAAATCAGCCCTAAGTGCATGCATTATTTGAAAGCTTCACATTGATAAATATGTAATATCGTCAATAAATCGCTTGTATTATGGTGATAATATGATCTTGAATAATATAAAATGTCTGTAGCTATGTAGTAATCAGAATTTATAATTAATATAAAGTCCCTTTTAGGATATTCCTAGTTTATGTAATTCAGTTTGGTCACGTTTTATACCACACTTTAGTTAGAAGTTTGTTTAGGGAGATTTAAAAAGGGGAAAAATTTGGGACTCTTTTTTTCATTTGATATTTTTGCTGCAAATATAAATAAATGGCCATTTCACATACTTTTTATTGGAAAAAAATTTTTATGTGCAAATAAAAAGTTTCAGCGATTTCTTTAAATGACCCGTGACTTAATAATAACATGTAATATTTTTTTCATAAATTTTACATACCCACCTTTCGTACACACGCTCTTCAAAAACCAACTAACCAAACAGTTTGATATACAAAAAAATTAAATTCAAAAAACGAATTCAATACGTTCCGAACTTCCGACACTGTCACTACGATCGCGCGGGAAAGTTTTCCGCGACTCGGAACACGCGTGATTCCACCCCGGGACGCCGCGACAGTGTGTATGCCGAGTGTCCGTCGCCGCCCGCCCAACGTTGGCCCAACCCGCCCAACCCCTTTACAGTTGGCCCAAACCTGCGCGAGACGGGACATCCCATTCCTTCAGTAATAGAACCTTGTTTTATTTATAGAGTAGTGATGCTAAGTGCACGGGGTTGTCGCGTATCATGTGACGCTGTTTATGTAGGTTAAGGTACCTTTCAATAGCGCCCTTTGTTATAATGTCTTTTATGAAAAGACACATGACAAAGTGTCTTCAATGCATTGTTTGGTGCGGACATTGTTTATCTAACATTAATGTTTTCTAAGTATTTTACGTAACACATCCAGTCTCGTCCGCGTGGGTGGAGTATATTATAATCAAAACATAGTTTTAACCACGTTTAGCATGAACATTATGGCCATAAATATACTTTAATATTCCAAAAAATTATTACCACAAGTAAACAGGACATTCAAATTACTCGTCTCCATAAATCAAACGTTGGAGCAAATATTGGCGCGGAGGTTGGTTTCCAAGGCTGGCCCTTTCCTGTCACTCCCTCCAGCGTGGTCGTCCCGTCACGCCGCGGCGAGGTACGTGCACCTATTGTTGTTTAAATTCAACGTCACGCGATTTTACACCTTAATCCACGAGATTGTTGCACGCGAGATCTCAGATATCGCGCTTTTTGATTGTTTTTTATTATTATTGGGCAGTTTTCGTGTCAGCCAGTGTTTTCTTTTTCGGTTTTGGTAAACGCCCTACATTATTTGGCGGGCTTTGTGGCCTGGCACGCGACTGACCGGTGACGTAGTTGCGTTCGAGTGTGAGGTATGGTTTGTGTTTTGAGGTTATGTGAAACAACTGATGGAAATATCGACCGGCCTTTCCTTATAATAAGCTACGAGGCTGCATATTAATTGTTTCAATGTTGTTCTTTCACAGCCAGTATTTTAATGTACCTATCCTTGTGTGTGTAAAGTTTTCGATGTTAAATCAGATTCATAAACCGCAGAAAGTTGTTAAATGTAAACAAAATAATATTTTCTCTAGCTGCTCTAAATATCATGCCCGAAAATACGTAATTAATTTGTTTTGTAAACTTTTTCGGGCGGTCTAGTTCAGCTGGCCAATGTCAAAGTTCATTGCCGGCAGACTATGCTGAAAGTACCAGCTGTTTAGTCTTCATCTACCTTTCAAAGGTTAAAAAACAACGTTCTTGTTTGACGGAATGTCGAAAATCGCTAAATATAGCTCAGACGCTGAGGTATTTTTTCTTTTAAAAACAAAAGACAGTTTTGTTTATTATAACTAATGAGAAAAAGACATCTAATCATTACCATTGACAGTTGGAAATTTTCATTTGAAGAGATGATAATTTGACAAGGTTAATATTTATTGGCATTTGTATTACCTACTAGCTTTCCGCCCGCGGCTTCGCCCGCGTGGTTTGTAATTCCAAGTCTGATTCTTTTTTCTTATACCACGTTTTATAGTGACTGACGTTTCATGTCAAGTCACACGGGAATGCTGTCGAACGGGATAAAAAGTATCCTATGTCCTTCTCCTGGCTCTAAACTACCTCCCTGACAATTTTCAGCTAAATCGGTTCAGCCGTTCTTGAGTTATAAGTGGAGTAACTAACACGACTTTTGTATATATAGATTTCTTTCTGTCATGATTGTTTTTAAAACATTTCAATCGAGTATTTTGGTTTCTGATATAAGTAGAATAAATTTTAAAATATTGAAATTACTCTGATAAATTATAATCATCATTATGTAATAATGTTCACTCGAATGTATAAAAATAAATAGTAATAAGTTGATAAGCTTAATAATGTCATGTCATATTAAGAGGATAACTCTGGCATACAAAATTCGGGTACAAAGAAATTTAACGGTTTTAATTTAGTGCATCAAAATGTACAAGGCTTCTCCGGCAAAGACTTGGAAATTGAGTTATTTATCCAAGAATTGAATATTCATGTCTTATGTTTAACGGAACATTGGCTCAGGCAATATGAACTAATGCTGAGCATTAATAATTATAAGCTTATTAGTTCATTCACTAGAGAGTTAGCTATTCGTGGAGGGTCACTAATATTAATCAATGATAAATTAAAATGTAAAGAACGTAAAGATATTGTATCTCTCTCTGTCGAGCGAACTATTGAGCTGTCATGTGCAGAACTGGACGACTATGTTATTGTATGTGTATATAGACCCCCATCTAGTAACTATGAATTATTTGAAACCACAATGGAAGAGGTACTTAGAAGAGTGTGTAATAGTTCAAAGAAAGTAGTTGTATGTGGAGACTTTAATATTAATATAATAGAAGATTCCTCTCTTTCAATACGGTTTTTAAATTTATTCAAATCTTTTAACTTGTTAAATCTTTTCTCTGAACCAACTAGGGTGACTCCAACATCAGCTACTTGCTTAGACAATATATTCTGTAACTGCTTAGTGCTAGAGAAATCAATAATAAATTTTGTTAATTCTGATCATTGCGGTCAAATAGTGTCATTTCAACACCATTTTGTGCCATCGAGCAAGGAAATAGAATATAGACCAGTCACTGCATCCCAGAAAGACAAATTTAAATCTCAAATATCTAATAAGGTCCCACTTTTGCATTATTTTAACTGTAGTATAAATATTTTATATGAGCAATTATTTGAATTAATTAAAAATGAGTTCAATAAAACTTTTCCTAAGAAAACAATTATTATTAAAAACAATAAAACTAAATTCAGTGACTGGGCTACAGTAGGTATTTATATTAGTAGGAAAAAAATGTTTGAATTATATGGTAGAAAAGCCTATAGTAGCGACCCGGACTTTATAGAATATGTAAAAAAATACTCAAAAGTTTTTAAACAAGTTTGTACCATGGCAAAATCTATTTACATACGTGACAAAATTAAAAACTCTGGCAACAAAATTAAAGCTACTTGGAATTGTATTAATAAAGAAACTTGTAGAATTATATCTCGGGATGACACATTCGCATTAAAAATTGATAATAAGTATATTAAATGCAATGATAAGGTAGCAAACGCATTCGAAGGTTACTTCTCAAATGTACCAATCATAACAACAAGCAATCTTAATTCATGTTCATATCAGGCAATGTCTCTTCTCGAGGGTTGTGTTGATGTTTGCAATAGCCCATTAAAATTTAGACAAATAGACCCCATAGTTATTATAAAAACTTTCAAAGAACTAAATATAAAAAAGACAGAGGATATATGGGGCATATCAACAGACATAATAAAACCCATCATTCCTCTTATAGCTCCCCATTTAGCTCATATCTTTAATGAATGTATTAACGAAGGTCAGTTCCCTACCCTGATGAAACATAGTAAAATCATACCATTATTTAAAGCAGGAGACAAAAGTGACCCATCCAACTTTAGACCTATATCGATACTACCTGCGCTCAGTAAAATATTTGAAAAAATTATTTTCAATCAACTACTGTCTCATTTTAACTTAAATAAACTGTTTCATGAAAAACAATATGGGTTCACAAAAGGGAAAAGTACGACCGATGCAGGGGTTGCTCTTATCAAACACATTTTCGATGCTTGGCAGGAGAAAAAGGATGCTATTGGTGTATTTTGTGACTTATCGAAGGCGTTTGACTGTGTTGATCATCAAACTCTGTTATTTAAGCTAGAACATTATGGCGTATCAGGCAAGGCCTTAAGCCTATTACACTCTTACCTCTCAGACAGATTACAAAAAGTAAATATTCACGGAACTAACTCTTCGGGCGCCCCCCTAAAAATGGGAGTGCCCCAAGGCTCAATACTGGGACCATTGCTCTTTCTGATTTATACAGGGTCCTTCTAAACTAGCTACATTCCTTTTAATGGGGGCATCTATACGGTACACTGAACAAGTTCACCAAATTTGAGTATGTGTTTTATAATGATTTTACAAAGTTACATTTTCTAACAAAAATAAAAATTCATTTCGTCCTACATAATGGAACATGCTGTATTTTTTACTCACACAACAAAGCTGTAGTGTATTCATTCTGCACAGGAACACGAGACACAACACACACAACGCTCACTACCACTGCACACTTTTTTGTTGTTTACACTCACGTCATAACAACTCACAGCAGTCGTCACAGCTGATAGCCGATTAGCTGATCGACTGATTGGGCGAGCTATCACTTTAATGTTACAGGCCTACTCTCATATCGTTGTCTATCCTTATTATCTTATGTTAATCACAGTAAAACGGACTCACGATACCATCGAAAAATCAACCAGCAAAGGCCATGATTTTTAAGGCGCGTCTTAGTAAATTTATTTGCATTTGTGCATCTGTGCGTCATAGTTCACTTCACGAGCACTACAAAACGCACCTTCACACAAGAAAGCTAATCAAAAACTGAATTAAATCAAAGCGCACGCGCCGACAAATGCCGACAAGCCGCACGCCTTTTGTTGACACAAAGACGCCGACGCCGCCAAAGCAAGAGCCGAAAAGTTGGCATAAGCGTACAGTCGACGACAAAAAAGAAACTTATTTGTTTATTATTTTATCTGCTTGCTTTCGATTTCAATTGATTCGAATCTAAATTATGGTGTTGTGTATTTCATGGTAAAATATCCTATAACAGATAATAATTAAAAATTAATCGAACTTATTGTTTTGTGAAGGTAATTCAATGGCCTAGTCAATTATTTAGAAACATTAAATTAGACTATTGAAGCAAATAAAACTCTTCAATTTGTTTGTATTGATATTCCATTTATCCTAAATCAAAGTCCATTCTTAAATTAATCGTTAATGTCATCATTTCTATTACAATAGAAAAGTAGATGAGGTAGGTAGGTACCTAATTAATTAGTTAAATAAAATTTCCGAATCATTTCCGTTCCAACTTGGTATTTATTTATGACCTATCTTATTATCCTGTGATTTAACAATAAACACAATTTTAATTTGAATAGTAAAAAAAAGTTTGTTGCATTTCTTAATTTTATTTTGGTGAGTGTACATTGCGCTAGCCGGCGGCCGGCGGCACGTGTCTAAAGGCGGCGGCACGTGTCTAAAAGTTCGTTTGCTGCGCGCCGGCTAGTGTTGTACGATACGACACTCGAGTCTTGGAATCTTACTTATTAAAAGTTTGAAGAAAATAAAATAGCTATGAATTAAGACTGTGTGTTTATTATTTTATTGGACCGTTTTAACTATTTGATTACGAAAATCGTCAGTCTTTAGATGGATACTTCTGATTCGATTATTTGCGTTTAATGCAATTTTATTGATATTACATTTGTATTGTGCGATTTATTTTATTTTCAATTAGGATATAACATACGGATGATGATATGAAATCACTCATTATTGCCTATTAGTATACACCAACTCAAGTTCATGTCATGATTCAGTCTAGCTCAAAGAACTTAAAATACTCGAAAGGACTCGGAAGACTCAATTATTCCCTTATTCATGTGACTAACGAGTCCTAGTCTTAAAAATAAACTCAAGTCTCAAAATAAAGACTTTAAAGACTCGAGGTTCTTACAACACTAGCGCGGTCGGCTATTGGTGGCTATTGTGAGGGACGGCTGTCTTTGATACCACCGACTCCGCCACGCATAAATAAGGATGTCAACTCCAAAATTCTTTCTAATCTTAATAATAATAAAACTATCATTATTTACTTTTATAATTTTTTTTTGTTTCTACGATGATTTTAATGATTATTATTTCAGTTTAAAATTGATAGTTGGGAACAATTATTTACTTATTTACTTCGGAATACTAAAGACTGCCGATAATCACAGGTAGATAATTCGATAGCGTTTAGTTTCTGCTATGATCGAGTCAATTACGAATCACATTTTTTTTTAATTTGCTAAGGGGATATTAAGCGATTAAAATTAACATGAAAAATGTGCCTGCTTTATCGTAATAATAACCGTAATTCTAAATTTCATAGTCATGGTAACTATCCCATTTGTGTATGGCATAAAAATAAGTCATTGATTTCGGCAACTAACTTTTTTGCTTCGTTTCGTTGCTACGTTTGAAATAAAAGATTTTTACAAGCGCAAAAGTATTTTAACGAACTTTTGAATAAACATCATTCCATTAAGGCCACTAAATAAGTACTTACCACATAAGATTTTTTTATGTTACCAAAAATAAATAAACTTTAATTTTCTGCTTAATTTAATTCCTTAAATAACTAGTAGTAGCCCTAGAATAGCTTGTGTGGCGCCCGGTCCGTCGTCCGGCGGCACTCTTGTGTTCGCGGCCAGTGGCCCAACGGCAGCACAAGCGCAATGGCGGCCATTACGTAAGCTCGTGTGCGTGCGGATTTTTGTCAGTGTAGTAGTGAATCAGCTGAACAGGGTGTTGTATTGGGTTGATAAGAAATGAAGTTGTTTCCTTAATTATCTCGGAAACTAGCCTGAATTTTTGGCTCAAACTTTGGGAACGTATTCAGTGTGACGTATACATGCTCCCATTAAACGGAACGTAGCTGATTTAGAAGGACCCTATATAAATGATCTACCTTTTTATTCAAAGGACCTTTGTGAGATAGTATTATTTGCTGATGACACTTCTTTAATTTTTAAAACTGACAGGCGTCAGGAAATATTTGACGACGTGAATAATGCTCTTTCCATAGTATTAGACTGGTTTACAACTAATAATTTGCTATTAAACGCAAAAAAAACTAAATGTTTAAAATTCACTATGCCTAATGTCAAACAAGTTAATACTAATATTACAGTAAATAATGAACGCATTGAACTGATAAACTCTACTGTCTTTCTAGGTATTACCCTAGACTGTAAATTACAATGGGGCCCCCATATTGCTGCCTTGGCGGGAAGACTTAGTTCAGCTGCCTTTGCGGTGAGAAAGATCAGAAACTTGACTGATGTTGAAACAGCAAGGCTTGTATATTTTAGTTATTTTCATAGTATTATGTCTTATGGTCTTTTACTGTGGGGCTCAGCAGCAGACATAGAATCAATTTTCATTTTACAGAAAAGAGCTGTTCGGGCAATATACGGTCTTAAACCACGTGACTCGCTTAGAGAAGTTTTTAAAGAAATCAATATATTGACTGTGGCTTCGCAATACATATTTGATAACATTATGTATGTCCGTAAACATATACATTTATTTACTAAGAAAAGTGACGTCCACTCATTTAACACGAGACATAAGAATAAACTTGCTGTTCCATCATTCAGGTTGCATAAGATAGGTAATTCATTCTTGGGGAAATGTATTACCATATTTAACAAAATACCACACAACCTTGTCGAATTGCCAATAAACAAATTTAAGATACATATAAAAAATACCCTTATGTCCAAAGGGTACTACAAGGTTCGAGACTATATTGATGACAAGGATGCGTGGTCAGTTCAGTCTGCACATATTTGATGTACTTAAATTTGACTATTCTTACCGTTAGATAATTCCTGGCAATAAGTGGTGACTGAGTTTGTTCCGGCGTTTCTTCTCAGCACTTGCCATATGTTTGTCTCGAAGCGCTGGTAGGGCCCAAAAGATAAGGAGACATGTAAAGTGCCCCATAAGGGCTACCTTTTCTTTTTTTATTATTTTCTATTGACGTTCATAAGTGCCACTTGTGGTCTAAACTGAATAAATATTTTTTGATTTTGATTTTGATTTTAGATTAAAGATAATATTGTAATGAATATGGATTATTATAATCTTATCTTCGAATCTTACAAACAACGCTAGAAGAAATGTCATCAATGCAATGAGGATCAGTACTGTTGTAGAAAATTCAATAAAACTAGTATCTACGTTAATCTTTAAGACATAAGAAAGATATATCTTTTTGAATTATCCAAATCGGACCATTACTTACGAAGATATTAAGTAATAAACATAGGCCGTTTTTGCCGCTAAAAGTCAACGTACGCAGGGCCGCGTGACGTCACTATATCCGAATCGAGCGCAGCCGGCGTACTATTGGGATGGAAAATATTTTTTTCCAGCTAAACTATCAGTTTTAGAAAAAAACTTTTAATAACATTTATTCATCAAAATAAAGTAACCTATCGACCAGTAATTTTAAAAAATAAAAATTGTGAAAAATAAGTATCGCTATGTCCAAAAACCACATTTTCATAGGATTCAATGCAATGCGGAGACGCGGTTGGGGTGAGTGTAACTTAATGATTGTTTGTATTGAACATAATAATACATTATGATGCTAATACCCAGTTTCTGGCCTGGGGGGAGGGGGGGAGAGGCAAGTCATACCCAGTTTCTGGCCTGGGGGGGAGGGGAGGAGAGGCAAGTCATACCCAGTTTCTGGCCTGGGGGGGGGGGGGGTAAGTCATACGCAGCTTCTGGCCGAGGGGGAGTCATACCTAGCTTATGCTTATGGACTGGGGGAAGGGGCTAGCCTTACCCAGCTTCTGGCCTGGGGGAGGAGGGGGTCAAGTCATAACCAGTTTCTATGGGCTGGGGGGAGGGTCTAGCCTTACCCAGCTTCTGGCCTTGGGGGAGGGGGGGGGGGGGGTCAAGTCATACCCATTTTCTGGCCTGGGGGGGGTATGTAATATCCAGCTTCTGGCCGAGGGGGAGTCATACCCAGCTTATGCTTATGGGCTGGGGGGAGGGGGGGGGTCAAGTCATACCCAGTTACTGGCATTTCTGGCATGGGGGGGGGGGTGTCATACCCAGCTTCTGGCCGAAGGGGAGTCATATCCAGCTTATGCTTATGGCCTGGGGGGAGGGGCAAGCCTTACCCAGCTTCTGGCCTGGGGGGGGGGGGGGTATATCATACCCAACTTCTGGCCGAGGGGGAAGTCATGCCCAGCTTATGACCTGGGGAGAGGAGGGGGGCGGGGGAGTCATACCCAGCTTCTAGGCTAAGATTAAATAGATTTCCAGGAGGGAGCAGCTGTCCTTTCCTTCAGCAGCTGGCCCGCCCATGGGAACGGCGAATAGATAGGTAGGTACGTAGGTTTAACTCAGAAAAACTAAATAACAGGTAGGTATTGCGTGTACATCGAAATGATCTTCATAGCAATGTCTTGTAGCCTAGGCAGAGTGTATCTGCCTCAGCTATACCTTATTGTTAGAAGTAAATAAATTAATACTTATACATTTTTATATTTTACTTGGAAGAAGATATGACTCTAACAACACTTATGAACACTTTATTTGAAAAAATCGCCAAATATACCACCGCGGAGACCCCAATCGCGTCTCTGCGTTCCATTGAATCGTATGAGCGTATGGATTTTTGCGTTATGTTTCACAATTTCTATTTTTAAAAATTACCTATCGATAGCTTACTTTATTCTGATGAATAAATGTCATTACAAGTTTTTCTCTAAAAGTGATAGTTTGGCTAGAAAAAAATATTTTCTATCCACGCAGTACGCCGGCAGCGTTCGGATCGGATATAGTGACGTCATCGTCCCCGCGCCGGGCGGTCAGTGAACTTTTTTAGAAATTTGGCCATAACTTCGTCAATTTTTGTCGTAGAACAAAAATTTTTAGACTGTGTATTAAGGATTTCTTAGCCCTATAAATCTGCATTCACAGCTAAAAATCGAAATGATCCTCATTGTAGCGGACGCCTTTTTTTTTGTTTTTTTTTCTAAAACGCTCGTGACCTAAATTATTAAAATAAAGTTAACTTTCTGCCCAAACTATTTTGAACTGTGCATTTTATCTCGACATAACCCGCCGTAACTCGGGCGGTAGAACCCGAAAACTAACGCTATTACCGAAATATCGTTATATTACGTCGTAAACAAAAACAATTGTTTATTCACTGCTTGGAGGCAGTGTGTAGGGCTGTGCAAAGAAAATTCTTCTTCAATTGTGGGTGGAAATATATGGAAATTAGGCTAAAACCCCTTAGGGCTCATTTTGGAACCTGAAAACCAATTTGTTGTATTTTTTCGGTTTTTAATGAGATTAGCGAACAATGATGTTATTTTTACTTATTTTATTATTGCCAAAGAACCAATTTGACCAAAATATTAAAATTCAACTAATGACAGCCTTTAATCCATGCTTAAGTTTGAATCGAGTTTTAATCTTTTGCTCAAAAAAAAATGTTGTTAAGATCCGACTAAAATTCTAGGTAGGGTCTCATTACAGTGCGGGGTGGCAAGAAAAATAAAACTTTAAACTTAACCACTAAACGAGGATAATAATACTTCCGTTTCCCTCTCTAATTCTTAGTTGCGTTATAAGAACAAAGCTCAAAATTCGATTCAATTTCAAGCGTAATACTTTTAATTTTGAGCCCAATCATAGGACAGGCAGAATACATTCCTGAAACTGAATCGAGTTTTGAGCTTTGTTATGTGATACAGACCTTATAGCCATTGATTAGAATACGCAACTGCTAGAAACACTGCAATCAATTATTAATAATAATGCCTTCGTACCGATCGATAGTGTATTATTATTAGCCATGATACACGTGTAACAAACGACAACCCTGGCTGGTCAGCATTATCTTAATTGAAACGAAACCCACACTCATTATCCTCGGATGCCTTACAATTCTGTGCAATTTTCGACTCTATGGCCTTACGTATAAAACAATGAACAAAATATTAGACACGTCGGTTTGAATGTATAATGACGTATTACAGTTGTAATAACCTGCGAAAAGATATGTTACAATTTAGAGACAGGTACAGACGGGTGAAATGAGAAATGGAAAAATTTTACCCCTAATTTCATTAAAACTGGGGTAACTGTACCAAAGCGACAAACGAATGTTGCATGTTGTTATTGCTTATTGATTAATGAAGAATTTACATAACATAAAAAATAATGGTATTAATTTATGCTATTTTATTTATTTACTTTTAAAAATTTCCAAAAGTTTCTTGCAAAGTTTCAGGAGATACTTTCAAGACTTTTTTTTCGTGCCTTAAGTGCCTAATTGAATTCTTATCAAAATTTTATGCAAGTTATGAAACTAAAATTATTTTTATGGTACTGAATAATTAGGTACTTTCCCAAAAGATAATATTTCAGACTAATGTTATCATTGTTAGCTCATAAGACATAGTTATCTGGAATTCTTAGCTACTGAGTTACTGTTTGCGATAGAGTTAGTAGAACAATGGTTTATAAATAACATTCGTTTAATTTTAATATAACCGTTATAACCGCAACAAAATGACTGTTAAGGACTGTTACTTCCTCAATTTATGAGCTAAAGTCCTTAACTCCTCACATATCCTCTCTAGTAGCTATTAATAAATCATAGGCCTATGATATCATATTAGAACTGAAATGCATTTATCATTGTTCTGTTTGCACCATGCATGCAATGTCCATGTCATTATTTAACATTTTTCCTTTCTTTTTATTTATAAGAGACTAATTAAACGAATTCTAGCTCCGAGCGTTTCCGTGATAATGCTGTGATTTAAAAAAGTAAAACCTTCTTTTTTCCAAAGTTTTTGTTTATTTTTTTCTTTGAAATAAAACGTGCCAGTATTGTGAATACAGAGATGTGATTAGTTTGAATTCAGACTAACATGGGCTACGCTACGCAGAACCAAATAAACTTCCCAAACCTACGTTCGGTATTCCACACGGATGTTACGATTCAACTTTTCCGAACTAATACAATTGTGACCGAATTTTTGTTTTTTTGTTCAAAAACAGAGAGCCATTAAAATTCGTATGACAGTTTCGTCAAGTGAAAAATTTCATCAACGAACAAACCGAACGGAATTCGTTCGATTGTGTTTATGTTTTTTAGTTTAAAAACTCTATCTATGCTAAATATTTGAGTTCGAGATATCTATTGATTTTTTAGGGCGAAAATAAAATGGCCACTTCTTGTTTTAAAAAAAATCTTTTTTTTTTCAGGCATCAGGCCACTACGGAAAATAAAATTGAATTATATTTTTCATTTTAATTATGTCTCTTTGGAGAATTAATTTTCAAAATTCAAATTCAGAACGTCATAGATGAGTAAAGTAGTGCGTTCTATTCGGGACTTTTTATTGCCGCCTGATTTTGACAGATGAGTGATTGATCACTGGCGATTGTCGCCGCAAGATTCATGTAGGGCGTCGGGCCTTTGTGTGGGGCCGATGAGTTGGTCACAACATTAGGTCTATAAATGACGTTCGATTCCCGCTTGTAATGCCTTAAATCACCTCTCTTGATTGACACAATATTCACCCTTTTACGACTAATTTACTTCTTTCGCCTCTCTGACTGACCTGACCTCAGTGTGAATTATTTTGAATTTTCAATTAATGAATTTTATCACTACTTTTATTAATGTTTTCTCTTGTTTCTTTCAGGTAAGCAAGCAGCCTTTTCGATGACCACTTTATAGTACGAGTAAGTACGATTACGTTGATTTATAAAAGTTTTATCACTCTTAATAATTTACGTGTTATATTAGGTTCCAATTAAATTACAAAATAAACAACATAAATGAATAGTTTGAACAGATACCTAATACCCACATAGGTAATGACGTTTCACAACTAAAATGTATAGTATGATGTGCTTGCGAATGTACTGTATATCTGCAAAATCGATTTACAGTTCATTTCCGCTGATATATCGCTTCGAGTTCTGATCATTAAGTTTAATAGATTCCGCTAAATATAGCCGAAGTCGAAAACATTAATTTGTCACCAACGCGGCAACGTCCTACATTATACCGGTTGGCTAAAACTTAAACACTTACATTTTTCAAAATAAAATAATTTCCAATTGGTACTTGCTTTAAGTGTATTTATGGGAAGAGAAGTCACTTTCTCTTCGATTTAAATATTATCGTGGGATAAATGTTACGTTTTTTCCAAAGGACAAGAGGCAAAGACTACTACATACGACATTGAACAATTTTCTTGTTCTTCATGGGCTTGCCAAGAAGAATTTAGTTAGAAATTAGTTATTATGTACTAAATATAAGAACATTTTGGCTTGCTCGCGCTGTTTTGCAGAATTCAATTCGATTTGCAGAACGTAAATTTTCCAAGAGGAAATTCCACAATATACTTCACTCTATTTAAATGTTATAAACAAGAAAACACTATTATTTCATTTTAAACGAAATAAGTAATTTCCTAACATTCCAAAATGAAAACCACATACGGATATTGAACTAGAAATAGTACAGTGATTCCAAAACTTTTGTCCAACTTAAATTATTTCTTCATCCATTCATTAATGCACTTACTTTTATCTAGAATTTTAAATTGGTGGTTGTCTATACTTATAATAAATCTGTAGAGAGGTCAATTCTGTACATGAAATATATTTTCAAAATAACTATCAGGGGGTGATTATTGATCGATACTGATGCCAAAAATGCAATCAGTAAAATTTTTGTCTGTCTGTCTGTCTGTCTGTCTGTATGTTCCTTATAGAAACAAAAACTACTCGACGGATTTTAACGAAACTTGGTACAATTATTCTTCATACTCCTGGGCAGGTTATAGGATACTTAGGAATTCCCACGGGAACGGGAATTAGCGGGAAAATCCTTTTGTATGAAAAATCTAAACCGCTTAAGTTAGACGCTTGAAATTTGGCATGCAGGTACCTTAGTAAACTTAAAGCTTAGTTATAACAGGATATTGCAAAATTCCTACGGGAACGGGAATTAGCGAGAAAAAACATTTGTATGAAAAAATCTAAGCCACGTAAGATAGACGCTTGAAATTTTTCATGCAGGTACCTTAGTAAATTTAAAGCTTAGTTACAACAGGATATTGCGAAATTGCGAAAGTTTTTTCATACAAAAACATTTGTATGAAAAAATCTAAACTGCGTAAGTTAGACGCTTAAAATTTGGCATGCAGGTACCTTAGTAAACTTAAAGCTAAGTTACAACAGGATATTGCAAAATTCCCACGGGAACTGGAATTAGCGGGAAATTCCTTTTGTATGACTGACTCACTGACATACTCACGCACAGCCTAAACGGCTAAACGTAGGCACTTGAAATTTATAAGGGACGTAGCTTAGGTACCGTAGAGGTGCACTAAGAAAGGAATTCCCGAAATTCCCACAGGAACAGGAATTACCGGGAAAATCCTTTTGTATGAAAAATCTAAACCGCTTAAGTTAGACGCTTGAAATTTGGCATGTAGGTCCCTTAGTAAACTTGAAGCTTAGTTACAACAGGATATTGCGAAATTCCAACGGGAACGGGAGTTAGCGGGAAAAAACATTTGTATGAAAAAATCTAAACCGCGTAAGATAGATGAAGGGGGTAAAACGGGATCCACGCGTACGAAGTCGCGGGCGGCCGCTAGTTTTAAAATATGTATATCAATCACCTTTTCTTTCACTGTTCCTGAAATTAGCATAATAATAAAAACTTAATATCACATCCTATTCTACAGCATTTTTTCATAAGTTATCAAGTAACAACGGTCTATTATTTTAATTGGAGGTTGAGAATCCGTACCGGTCATTTTATTTATTAAATTTGAACCGAAACCTTTCTATCGGGTTTTGGCCGTCCTTTGTCGCATTTAGCAGGTCACCTATCTCGCCCACTTAAATTGCCTTTGGTCCAATAGTTCTGGGATTATTTACTACTAGCGGCCGCCCGCGACTTCGTACGCGTGGATCCCGTTTTACCCCCTTCATCTATCTTACGCGGTTTAGATTTTTTCATACAAATGTTTTTTCCCGCTAACTCCCGTTCCCGTCGGAATTTCGCAATATCCTGTTGTAACTAAGCTTTAAGTTTACTAAGGGACCTGCATGCCAAATTTCAAGCGTCTAACTTAAGCGGTTTAGATTTTTCATACAAAAGGATTTTCCCGGTAATTCCTGTTCCTGTGAGAATTTCGGGAATTCCTTTCTTAGTGCACCTCTACGGTACCTAAGCTACGTCCCTTCTAAATTTCAAGTGCCTACGTTTAGCCGTTTAGGCTGTGCGTGGGTATGTTAGTGAGTCAGTCATACAAAAGGAATTTCCCGCTAATTCCAGTTCCCGTGGGAATTTTGCAATATCCTGTTGTAACTAAGCTTTAAGTTTACTAAGGTACCTGCATGCCAAATTTTAAGCGTCTAACTTACGCGGTTTAGATTTTTCATACAAATGTTTTTTCCCGCTAACTCCCGTTCCCGTGAGAATTTTGCAATATCTTGTTGTAACTAAGCTTTAAATTTACTAAAGTACCTGCATGCCAAATTTTAAGCGTCTATCTTACGTGGCTTGGATTTTTTCATACAAATGTTTTTTCTCGCTAATTCCCGTTCCCGTAGGAATTTTGCAATATCCTGTTATAACTAAGCTTTAAGTTTACTAAGGTACCTGCTTGCCAAATTTCAAGCGTCTAACTTAAGCGGTTTAGATTTTTCATACAAAAGGATTTTCCCGCTAATGCCCGTTCCCGTGGGAATTCCTAAGTATCCTATAACCTGCCCAGGAGTATGAAGAATAATTGTACCAAGTTTCGTTAAAATCCGTCGAGTAGTTTTTGTTTCTATAAGGAACATACAGACAGACAGACAGACAGACAGACAGACAGACAGACAGACAGACAGACAGACAAAAATTTTACTGATTGCATTTTTGGCATCAGTATCGATCACTAATCACCCCCTGATAGTTATTTTGAAAATATATTTCATGTACAGAATTGACCTCTCTACAGATTTATTATAAGTATAGATAGGGGACCCAAAATATTCGCGCAAAACATCTATGGCTATATGGAACGGCTGAATTTGAATTTGTGTGTCTTCTAGAAATCAGCAGCAATTAATTTTAAAAATAAAACTGAAAAATTCTTCGGGTCATTCCACTTCCACTTTTATTATAAACTAGCTTTCCGCCCGCGGCTTCGCCCGCGTGAAAAAAGGGCAGTTTTTCAGTGTTTTCCCGGAAACTATTCGAATTTTTCTCGCCGTAAAAACATCCTTGGAACATTTTAAAAAAAAGAATCCCTTTATTGGACAGTAAATTTATTCTACTAAAGAAATTCAGTTTTATTGTGTGACTCACATGTTCCAATAAAACCACACCACAAGTGTTCATTATATCAATATCTCTAATGTACCTACTTTAATAAATTAAAATAGGATATTTCGTTTGATTATTTCAACAATACAATTTGAAAAGGCAAACAAGACATGCTGCCACACTGACAACTGCCACATTATCATTGTTTGCTCCGATTACCACCAACTCCCAATCCAATTAGACTTATTGATTGTTCGTTAAAGAAGTTAAGTCGAATTAATTAGCGTTGCTATTTCACCCTTACATTTATAATTGCATTACAAAGGCTTAAAACAATTATGCGAAACGCTGCGGCATATTATACTTAGTTGTAATATGTCCAATATTGGGTCAAAAATTTTGCTCAAATCTTGTCAAAGAAAGATTATTTCTAGCCACTCAAGGCTCTATCTACATGGCATACGTGACGGGACTTTTCCCATCTCTCGTTAACACCGCTGCATCTCCTGTGTAGCCAGGATCTACAGCTTGACCGCCAATAAAAACCCAATCAGTGAAGGTCAAGTTTGTCCCGGCGTACGTGACATTGGCAAAATTGTAGTTTTCAAAACCTAAGTTATTACCAAAAAAAAATTAAAAGAAAAGGCTACACCACAGATTAGAGAGTATGTCTAAAGACAGATAGGAAACGGCCCTAGTATTGGTTAAACGATAAACAAACTGGTACCGAGCTAGATTGTCCAGTAGGTGGCGCTGAATACAATATGGCGTCTGCCGCCCACAGATTAAATATACCTGTCATACTTTTTTATATTCCGTTCCTTTTCATGTATTGCGGTTAAAAATAAAACTATTGAAGTATCAAATGAAACTTTATTGATGAAATATAACATGAAATATTTTGTTTACGAAAATCAATAAGCATTAAAACTATTGGATTTTAAAAGATTACAGTTACTGTTGTGATTACAGTACATTGTTTTAGTTTTTACATAATGTACTCACGGCTTGACATTTGTATGTAACTCATACAAAATAAGTTGCGTTATGACTTATAGTAAAATAGTTTTTAATGTTCTCCATAAATTCACACGTTCACTCTCACTTTGGTTCTGTCCAATCCAATAGCCACTGTAAGCAGGCCAGATCTACACGTTTCTCACCACCTGTAAAATATATGAAATATTTGTAAATTTAGAGCAAAAAGATGCAAATGTCACCGTAAGACTGTAATCTCCTACATCATCTACATTCTACACTAATATTATGAAGAGTACAGCAGATGAACAAGTGATCTGTCTTATCTACCATACCTACTTACTGTCTGTTTTGTTTCTAGATTTGCACTACTTTGTTAAATAAAATTAATTTACCTTGTCAAATGGTGTACTTGTCAATCAATTACATGTACATTCACAGAATCTGGATTCCACCAATCTGTAATTAAATAATTAACTTTTATTTGATCCTAGTCGAAAAGCGTCAGAGGATAAGGTTAGAATCATTTTGAGGGTGTTTTAAATTTTAAAGGTACTTACCAAATGTTCTTATCAACAGAAGTTGTTTTAATTGTTATCTGGGTAATTCATCTAATACAAATCTTCCTAATTTAATGCATTTATGTCATGGCATAACTTGCAAATGAAATGAGTTCATCGTTTGTAATCAAGCATTCTTGGTCTGGTTTTATTGCTTATACACCGTGTTACTTTGCATTCTTGCCATATTCACAGAGATAAAAGTAGGGAACAATACCTATTATTTAAGATAAACAAGAGACTCCCATAAAGAAAGTACACTAAGATTTTAGTAAATTTGGTTTTTCAGTACAAATTGGAATAAACCAATTTTGTCTCGCACGTTCTACAGGTGCAAGTGGAATAAACCTAGTGGGCGTGGCCTAGTTCTTAATAATCTGTCGATTTATGGCTCTGGGTACCAGCCTTTTTATCCAGTCATAATAATTATTTTAAAATACTCTTCAGTTGATTTCAGATTTCCCTTTCTACTTTACAGGCTTAGGACCGTCAAAAATACGTAATAATTATGAGGGTTTTAATTAATTTATAACATTGTACCCTATTTTTACAAATTAATAAATTAAGTATGAAATGAAATCACCGTATTCACAATTAATTATTATTTATTAAAAAGTTCCTACTTACAAAGTTTACATACTGCGAAGCAAGTGTTCAAAGTGGCCTCCGTTCTGATCATCTGATCAAGGCACAGTCTAGCACTGCGAAGCGTAGGTTTTTCGCTTTAGTTTTCGCAACACATAAACGTTTTGTCACACAGTTTCACTAAAACAATCCTTTCGTGTAACGCGTTTAACACTGTTTATCTCTTCTGTGCATACCAGTCGTTTCAAGTCACTCCAAAAATCCATTGGTGTCAGGTCCGAGGATCGTGGTGGCCAAGCTACTGGACCCCTCGTCCAATCCACTGTTCACCAAACGTATTATTCGCGCACTTGACGTCCTTATTGTGGGGGAGCACCATCCTGCTGGTAGTAGAGCATTTGGTGTAACGCTAAGGGTACGTCATCAAGCATTTCGTCTAAGACGTCTTGCAGACACTGCAAGCACCATTTTGATTAAATTATTCGTTGTTTGAATACGCTTCAGACATTTTTGTATTATTTATAACGTGATTTATGATTGATGGATTTTTCAGTTTTTTACAAGTGTCAAAAAGACATTTTAAAGACAATAGATTGCAATAGATATTTAAAAATACAATAAAAAGTTAATGCATAAATGCGTTACGATAATTAGTGGTGTGTTTAACAGATTGTCGATAAAATAAAATAATCAAGATTAAAAAATAATTTTTTCGGCCATTATTTTTTTACGGATTTGTGTTCAGTATCAGTAATATAGTAACCTCTGTAAATATGGCAAGAATGCAAAGTAACACCCTGTATAGGTTTCTTCTAAACTTATTTGAATAGGAAGTAAAGGTTGGTTCATCTGGATTTTAAGTAACAGTTGACAATAATGATCAGCACCGGTGATTCCATAGCAAGCACTTTTATTGTAATTGCAGCTTAACACCTTATAAGTTCGATATTAACCTGAAACAAATAGGTACTTAGATTCACTGTATAAAACACGTATCATTCACTGTGTCCTGCAATCTATGCCTGCAATGTACCTACGTGTATTGTATTTTGGGTCCAAACTCCAAAGTATGTTGTTACTCCATGAAACGATCCATATTTAGTTTCCATTGATTTAAATGGAGTTATGAATGATATTGTAATGAAGATTTAATCCTTTGTGTGGTTCAATACTTGATAAAACATGATGTTGCTGCAAGCTGCAATAACCTTTCTCGAGTGGATATCTTACTTGAGAGAAATTTCTTCTTAAAACAAACATCAATCCAACTGGCAATCCATGCACATGTAGTTCTTATTAATATTGATTGAGAAATTATTGATTTTAATTAGATAAAATTTGTTAGAAAAACACGTTTTTTCGATGAAAATTTTTGACGTTTTTTTTTTAATATAATGTCACAGTTGTAGACTTGAGACGGAACTAAATTGATTAAAGTGAAAATTACGACTTTGAATTAATATACTTTTAAATAATCATTTCATTTATAGAATGCAAATAGATTCAATAAAATAATTTATAAATAAAAGTTGAAGTTGTAATTCGAAAATGTTTACTAACTTGATTCCAGACACGCAAAAGACCATTGTCGCATACAAACGACAACTATAAAAAAAGTCACTTCCTCTCGGAACTGTCAAAAAAATTCACTCTCTATGGAGCTGTCAAACTCTATGGCGTTTCCACCCCGTGGGCTACACCTATTTTGTTTGAGACAAACACGTTTTTCTTATGAGTATAAATTAAACCATTTAACATCTAGTACGTATGTTCATTGTAGTTTTAAAGTTAAGTAAAATAAAATACTCAAATACTTATTACTTCAGTTAAAGGATTTTCCACTCGCGAAGACGTCTTTTACGATAGTCTCAAATTTTTACCCTCCTTTCAGTACATTCAGATCGTCTTACCTTTGAAATCCAAACTAACAATGAGAAATGCATTAAAATCCGCATCTCGCGGCAATTCCATCCGTAGTAAATACCTGAGTCTCCTTTGAAATAAGCAAGGAATGTGGATCACAAGCCATTGTCACAAGACCCATTTTCGCGGGAAATCCTTAGCGCGGAAGACAGGTGCGATGTTATATCGAAACCTGCGCAGGCACTTCTTGACTGAAGACGACTTTGACCATGCGATATCTTTGGTAATAAGTAGTTGTTTATAGATAGACAGACAAAAAGATAAAAACAGTGGATAGAAAAGATAACAACAACAACAGTTGTTATTGTGCAATCACGGAATCTTATTAGGGATGTTTCCTGGGTCAAAAAGCAAGAGTTTTAATTAGTCCGTCAGTTAACTTATAAAAAAAATACTCTACACGTATTTTTCACTTTTTCAAACTAATGAAAATTTAAAGAGATAAAGCGCGCCAAAGTTCATAAGAAGAGGCCCGTGACGTCAATGCTTGCATAAAAGTGCCGCACGTTGTGACGTCGTGCGGAACTTCAACGCACCATAACTATGTAATTATTTGTTAGATTGACAAATAAAAATATATGTGTCCAATATATTTTGATATTAAACATGACGGACTAAAAAAATTTTTTTAGGAAACTAGCCTGTAGTGTAGCTATAGCAAATTGAATGTAACGAGTATTCGTCATACGGGCTGCATTGTTATTTGGCGGCACATAGAAAGACAAGATTGAAGCTTGAGTCGAGCTCCACAAATCTTTAAATTTTTCACCATCATCCATGGCGTCAGAATTACTTTATTCATAATTTAACATTTAGCTGCATATACAGTGTGTCCGGGCTTGTAGTGATCAAACTTTAATGGCGTAATCTATGGACAATTTTATCGATGAAAATACTTTAAATTTGGGGCTTGACCCATTTGTCGCAAAATTACGAGGATTTAAGTTTTTAATTTTTAGTTTTCACCTCTTCTTTCAAAAACAAGTGAAAACGTGGGTAACTTAACATTAATAAGCGAATATTTGATATCATGCGATAGTCAATAAAATTATCTATTAGTAGAAGTAGAAAACGGACACAAGTTTCATACATTTTATGGAAGTAAGAATGGATTGAATTAGAAAATGACATGATTTTTTTCAGTTATTTTCCAACACAAGAAAAACCAGGTCGTTAAAGTATGTTTTATTTGCATTGTATTATTAGTATTTGAGCTATTCTACAAAACGAATGTAAATTTATTTGTCTACGTCTATTAGTTTCGACGTAATTGTTGAACAAAGAAACCCCTTCCCAGCCGGTTCCATAGCGCTGCTAACATGCGAAAATGCACTGCCTGAAAGAATCACACAACCTATTCCGACGCGCTATGGAACCGGCTGGGAAGGGGTATCTTTGTTCAACAATTACGTCAAAACTAATAGACGTAGACTAATAAATTTACATTCGTTTTGTAGAATAGCTCAAATACTAATAATAAAATGCAAATAAAACATACCTTAACGACCTGGTTTTTCTTGTGTTGGAAAATACCTGAAAAATAAGTGAAAAAAATCATGTCTTTTTCTAATTCAATCCATTCTTACTTCCATAAAATGTATGAAACTTGTGTCCGTTTTCTACTTCTACTAATAGATAATTTTATTGACTATCGCATGATATCAAATATTCGCTTATTAATGTTAAGTTACCCACGTTTTCACTTGTTTTTGAAGGAAGAGGTGAAAACTAAAAATTAAAAACTTAAATCCTCGTAATTTTGCGACAAATGGGTCAAGCCCCAAATTTGAAGTATTTTCATCGATAAAATTGTCCATAGATTACGCCATTAAAGTTTGATCACTACAAGCCCGGACACACTGTTAGTCCAGTAGAATTAGATTTTAAATCGGAAATAATTCCTACAAAAGATTTTATTGCTTTAATGGCTTCATTGGTTGCCCATTAAGACTCTCCTAGGTTTTCGACTTCGACGGAGTTGTGCTTAAGTGGTGGGGGCCCCGAAAGGGGCGCTTTTTCGGTTTTCCTGTTATACCGTGTAAAGGACTTACCCTATCGTAAAGTGGTCTTCCTGACGGTTGAAGGGAATTTAATCCTGCATTAAATAAGACCAAATTCATATGTTTTGGACAAACCGTTTTCGTGCAAATGTTCGGCAAAGTAGAAAATATGTGTATAATTAATGACCCTCTCCACGTCCAATAGCTAGTCACCCGTAAGCTCCCAAGCCATGTAAAGGGTCGCCTTAACCAGCGTATCCCTGTCAAGGCTCACGAGTTGGATTCGCTTATCCTTGTTCGTCCCAGCCGTTCCTTAACTGCGGTTGCTGCACCTCTCCCTGGCACTCTCCTGAACGACTCTGTGTTACCTAATGTGGCTGCCCCTCTTCCTTGTACCCTCCTGTACGATTGCATTGCTTAGCCATATGCCTGGTCCAAGGTTAGACGCCACAAAATCAACTTCGTACGCGTGAAAATAGTTTAAATACTATTTTCCGTGCTTGCAACATTTTTCTTTACTGCTTCGCCTCCTTTAGTCGTAGAGTGATTGAATATATCCTATAGCCTTTCTCAATTTATGAGCTATTCAACACAAAAATAATTATTTCAATCAAAGTAGTAATTCTTGAGATTAGCGCGTTCAAACAAACAAACAAAAAACTCTTCAGCGTTTTAATATGAACTTGTTGTTGTTGATTTTTGGCGTCGAACCTTAGACCAGGCATACGGCTAGGCAAAGTAGTCGTGCAAGAGGATACAAGGAAGAGGGGCAGCCACAGTAGGTAACACAGAGTCGTTCAGGTGAGTGCCAGGAAGAGGTGCAGCAACCGCAGTTAAGGAACGGCTGGGTTGAACAAGGATAGGCGCATCCAGCTCGTAAGCCTTGATAGGGTTACACTGGTTGAGGCGCTCCTTTTCAAGACTTGGAAGCCTGCGGGTAACGAGCCATTGGACGTGGAGAGGGTCATTAATTATACGTACATTTTCTACTTTGCCGAACATTTGCACGAGAACGGTTTGTTCAAAACATATGAATTTGGTCTTATTTAATGCAGGATTAAATTCCCTTCAACCGTCAGGAAGACCACTTTTCGATAGGGTAAGTCCTTTACGCGGTATAACCGGAAAACCGAAAAAGCGCCCCTTTCGGGGGCCCCCACCACTTAAGCACATCTCCGTCGAAGTCGAAAACTTAGGGCAGTCTTTATAGGCAACTAATGAAGCCATTAAAGCACTAAAATCTTTAGTAGGAATTATTTCCGATTTAACTCATTTTTGTGTTTAATTCTACTGGCCTATGTATATGTTACGGTCAAAGTGATAAATGTGAAAATTATGAATAATCGCCGGTTATTATGAATAATTACCGCATGATTTGGTAAATGTGATTAATATTATGAGGTCATTTATGTGTGTATAAAACTAAATAGGCGGCTTAGGGGTGGCCCAAGGGCCACCCCCGCCGCACATTAACCTATTTTTCACCTTAAATCAAAACATTATGGCATCATGGAAAAGTAATATTATGCAAGAAACATTCCAAACTCATTATGCCAAATTATATTAATATATGATATCAAAACGTTCAAAAGTTTGGCTATACACGAACACGTACACAAGATGTTGTTCTCTTTTATGAAATTTGTTAGTACTAAGGTTGAATTATTAAATAATCACTGTTAAATGTGATTAATTTATCACTTTTACCGCGACTGTCGGTAATTATTCATAATAACCGGTTATTATTAATAATTTTCAATTTATCACATTAACCGTAACATATACATATTTAATTTTATTGAGGCATGCTGAAAAGGCGCCCGTTCAGCAAAAATCGTGACATCGTCAAGTCACGAAGCTGGTTTTCAGCGGGATCCAACAATGCACGACGATTACGCGCGATTGACAGTGGCGGTTTATAGTTAATTCGTGTCGTTCGTAGTATAACGTACCTGGCAAAAAGGCGCACAACAGAAGGCGTTGTGGTCAGTAAAAAAAATATTACACACTGATTGGAAAAAAAACTGAAGATATAAAATACAGAATACACCAACAAAAAAAAATCCACCGCCAGAATGCAGCACAAATTAACAACAGTTCATTATATTTTGAACTCAAAAGTGGTTTTGCCTAACGCCCTTGGTCAACAAAACTACTTTTGACTGCAAAAATCAATCAAAAGTAGTTTTGACCAATCGTGTTCGTGACTGTACTGCTAGAGTAACTGTTAACATCGCATTTTGAGATCTGATACGAATTTACATTGAAGATAAGATTGCTGTACCTATGCTTTTTAATCTCCTTATCGGTCAACGATTGTATTCTTTATTCGTCGAGTGTTTACATGACAATAACAGTCAGTTGTAAAAAACTTGTATGTACAAGCAGGTGTTATTTCCTACGACATAAATTGAGGAAAATGTGCTTTGAAAGTAAAACTACGACCTTAATAACTAAATTATAACATTTATCAGGTTGTGAATGTGTTACACAGTTAAAATGTGGTCAGAAAATTAGTATGATGGCGCCTATCAGATAAATATATGGAGCTTACAGGTAATTTACTTTTAATGCATTTATGTAAATTATTAATTATGGAGAGTCTCGTTCAATCAATTATTCAATTAATTATGGTAAGTAGGTTCTTATTTTATTATTTATTTATTATTATCATACTTTTGGCTAACACTGTGTTGTTATTAAAATTTCTTAGCGATTAGAGTCGACACTGTGTAGGTTTGTTGTCCATACGACAAGAAGAAGATTAGCATACTTAATTAAATGAAAGCATTGGGGGAGGCCTATGTTCAGCAGTGGACGTCCTATGGCTGAGATGATGATAATGATGATACTTAATTCAATGAAACTTGTGATCTCTAGAGCTGGCACAGACAGCGTAGAAATACTTTTCAAGTCCTAGAAAGAAAAACAATTGAAAGTGACTCCACCACCCATTATACCGCTTTAATGGCGTCCAATCGTCGATTAGTGGCAAGTAAGTGATCGATTCCACTGAATAATATATCGATACAATCGGTTGGTCCACGTGTCGACCCGTGACGACCACGCATCGCCGTTGGCGTTGGTTGTTAGTTGGTTGGCGTCGTCAGACTCGCCAGTTCCCAGGCTCGAAGACAATTATTTCCGATGTCAAGTATACATTATGTATAATACATTTATCATAATCTGTGCCCGCGACTTCATACGCGTGAAAATAGTTTGAATATTTCCCACATTTTGCAACATTTTTCTTTACTGCTCCGCCCCTATTGGGTGAAGGGTGATGTTATGTAGCCTGATGTCCTCCTCGATAAATGGACTATCCAACGCAAAAATATTTTTATCAAATCGGACCAGCAGTACACTGAGACGCTAGTCCCAAACTAGGCAAAGCTTGTACTATGGGTACTAGACAACAGATATAAACGTTATAAATATGCAAACTTCATTAATCTATCATGTGCCATTCCGTTTAAATTAAGGTACAACATGGTAGCAATCCCGTCAGTAATAATAATTATAATAGTGACCATGAAAGTTTAAAACAATATAAGTACCAGATAATAAGTTTAAATAGGAGACCTCTCGCTACCTTTTTGGGTCATATTTAGACCAACAAAAGGCTTGATCCAATCTTATTAGTCATATAGGGTTCGTGTTTACCTTCAATTGGCAGTGTCACCACCACTGTCCTGTATTAATATTGTGCCTACATATTTGAGTTTCGCCATTTTGGCGCTGTGGCCATACTGTAGGCAGATATGATTGTCCATGAAGCTATAATTAGTGATGTCCTAAGCCGCTTACTCCTTGCAATGTACGTCAATTAGTAGTAGTGGCGCTTCAAATTGCCACTCAAAATTAACTATAATTTGTATGGAGACAGCGTGTTCAGTGTGTAATAATACAGGTCGGTGGTCACCACCAAGTTTACTTTTATTAAAGTATACAAAACATCTTTTCATGTCCATGAATTCGTTATGAGATGCCTATACACGTCATAGGCGATTCCTTGGGGAACCACAGATGGGTAGGCGTGCGATTAGTGACCAACCTTCTGTCAGACTTTATTAAGCTGCCCAAGGGCTTCAGAATAAGCTCACTATTATTGTTATTATTAGAACAAATAAGAGAGATTAGACATTAATATTTAATGTTAGTTAGTAGAAAACCAAGTACATACAAGTTTAGTAGGTGATAAAGACGTTTGATGTATGGAATCATCTGTTTGACAGCCAACAATTTTTAATTTTGTCATCTATCCTTAGTGGTAACTGCAAATTGAAATAGTATTGTGAAAACTGCTGTTTGGCAGAAGATATATATATTTTTTTTAATAATAAAATCGTTTATTGAGAGAAAAACAATTACATTTTTCATATTAATCTTGGACTCCACACTAGGCAAGCCTGTCTCGTGGAGGCCAGGAGATAACTTTACAATATTTGGGGTACTTAAAACTATTAAAACTATTATTAGAACATAAAAACAATAAAAAATCAATAATATTAATGTATGCTGTGTGTATTTACATGGAAAATAAATAAAAATAAAATCTTTGACTGTGAATTTAAATCTGTTACATCGTTTTACTCGTAACAACCTTAATTATTTTCAAGCATGATAAAACACCTTATAAAATTTTCTGATTACGTCATGTCAGAAAAGGCATACACCTTAACTTTCTTCCACCCTATTTGTTCCCTGTTTTATTGTTATACCGAACTTAATTCCCGCCTCATTCATTTATAATAAACGCCACTGTCTCAAACTATTCCCTTCGAGGGCCTGAATACATTGACGTTCAGACAGCTGGCGCTTCCCTTGGGAACTTCGCTGCAGTGGAAAACACGCCTTGCGTTTATGCCGCCCTGGAACTTTGCTAGTTGAAGAAATATGACTTATTAAGTATTTCTATTCCTAGTAAATTATGTTATTAACCGAAATATATATTTTTGTTGCGTAATTTAACGAGGATTAGGTACGATTGAAGTTTTCTGAGTGTCATTAAATGATATTTAAGTTATTTGCTGTCTAACAGAAATCATCTTTCGACATAAAAACTGTCACATTTGGCTTTTTGTCTCGGGGGGCTGAGCTCGCGCGTTGTATGTTCCAATTTCCACCGCCTATCGCCTGTGTACAAGGTTTAAGTATGATATTAGCCTTCATTCATTAACTGACCAAAAACATTCGAGAACATTTATTTATCCAGAGCGTGGACATTCAAAACTTTATAGTGTTTCATTAAAAAAGTTCCCCACCAAAGTCTAACACAGAAAGTTGGAATGATATTTAAAATCGCATATTCCAAACGTCACACAGGCTGAACTGGACATGTGCGTCTAGTTTAATTAAAACTTGCATCATAAACTCAGCTGGATACTTTAATAGAACCAGATAAAAATATGAATTAAAATTTTGACTGGCACATTAATTACGTCATTATTAATATTCGTGCCTACATTATGTGGTCACAACTTCACAAGTACCACTGAGTAGTATTTATTCTCCAGTCATTTATTCTCCACTGCAGGAGGGCGACCCTCTCTTTTTTAACCCCCTGCGCCAGGAGGGTTAAAGGGAGGTAAAAGAGAGGATTCAACCAGCACACCCCACGCTGGCCAGACGGGTTGGGGCCTGATGTTCGCATATTTCTCCCTTTATCGCCCTACAACATCCATGGGAAGAGTGTGGGTAGTCCTATCTACTCTGGCGGAAAATCGTAAAGAAATTACCTACTAAGATCTCTTTTTTTACCTCTTATATTCTATCCATCTAGGGCTTCTAGGGGGTGGACGAACTAGAGTTCCTCCAATCACGAATCTGCACTCCTTTGCAACCAGCTATTATCACCTAAATTCATTCAAAATCCACCATCTACTCGTAGACATCAAATATCTACCCTATTGAAACTTTCAAATTGCAAAATTATCAAATCACAGACAGAGCTGGTATTAAAAGCTCCTATAATTAAGCCTGCCAATGAATCATTAAAAATGCAGTCAGATACATATCAGCCTTCTAAATTCGCCTTCTTACCGCGAAAATGTCACATCGACCTGGATACATAGCATCAATGTTGCATCCACGCCACTAGCAGTTGAGTGAGACTACCGGTATAGCGAATTTAGAAAAGTCAACTAACCTTTAGTATAGCGTTATTTTTAAAGTAGTAAAATTTTCAGCAAGCATTCTCATTATAAACTGATTGATTTGAATAGTTGACGGCTGCTGCTATATCGATAAGTTATATTCCTTTTCTATTTTTTATTTTATATCTTTTTGTGTTTCTTGGAAGAAAGTAATGCACGGTATTTTAAAATATTCTAACATGGCTACCGTATTAGCTAATTGACACCACTGTCGAGAGACAAAGCCTTACTCTACAGTAGTAACGCTCACTACAATGCTCCCCTACCCCTATGATGTTCTATGGCTGTTACTCGTTTTATAAATAAAAACAATACTTTAAAAAAAATTAAAAATTATTCAACTCTGTCAGTCTCTCGTGCTTGCACGTTTATTTTAGCTGAGCTTACTGTACTCTTCGAGCTATGTGGGCCGTTCCCACTAGCTACGGGATGCATACTTTAGCGAATCGAGCCTCCTTCCAGAAGTTTTAGAATAGATCCTTTACAAGGCGCTTAGTTTGTTCCCAAAATATCCGATACATATTTTAGTACTTCTGTCAAAGACTTTGAAATATTTTTCAACACTGAAACACGCTTCTGTGGGCTAATTCAAATGCATTTGTCGAGAGTAGAAATCGTCTGTCAAATAATTTTCTAGTAATCAATTTTGAACTGATTGTCAAGGTAATACAGTTGAAAATTGAATATCAAAGCCAGACTACGCCTAATGTCAGATCAGCCGATGGTAGATGCCAAATTTCCAATATCGCGTACGAAGACGGAGAACTTTGGCAATATAGTGGTACATAAGGGTCATAATTAGTGGATGCCGACGATTTTCGCGCTGTCATCTCAACGACTGCCCACCCTTGTCGTTAGAGCAGTCGACTGGATAGAAAGCATGGAAATAACATGGTGATTGATAAACTAGGTGCAAATAAACATATTTTATAAACACAGAATGCTTTTTGCTTAAATTTGAACATAAATTTACCATAATATAACTTATTACACTTATGTCTGGATTTGTAAGCAGAAATATGGATAGGTACCTACTGGATGGAGTGGATGACATAGTGGATGGAGTGTTTTGTAAAACTGCAAAAAAACTTTACCACTAGCTGCTACTAACTGTAACTTACACAAACTTCTGCCGTTCACCGCTAGGGGCGCTGTGCAATCTGCCATACATTTTGTACGCACTTGGTAAGGTTAAACTTATGGTAGAGCTACAGAACTTTCATATAATAAATTATCATGCGCAAAAATTAGTCTGTTTGGGCCCGCCATACACGGACAGTTCGAGCAATTAGCCAGTGGTCAACATAAAGGCACGGACCGCTTTTGCAGCCAGTCAACAGCTTGAATCTACCATTGATAGGTAACTGCTGGAGTAGTTGGTAGTGAAACTGCTCAACAGGTCACAATTTCATTTTCATTCAAATCAGTAGCAACATTGATTTTGAGGAAGAGGAACCACTGCTACTTTGTAATATTTGCTCGAGCAGTCAGTATAAAATATACCTGGCAACTGAAATTTCACCGTGCCGAAGTAGTCACAACTGCTCGAGCAGTACCGTGTATGTGTGTATGTAGAAATCAGTTGCAGCTAGAAGCTGTCGTAATTGTGTAAGAGTGCCTAAAATGATTTGTGTCTTAGTTTTACTGCTATAAATTTATACTACCCATACCAATATTATAAATGCAAAAGGAATCTGTCTGTCTTGCTTTCAACCGATTTTGATGAAATTTGGCATAGAGATAGTTTAACTCCCGGGAAAGGACATAGATAGTTTTTATCCCGGTTTTTGAAACAGGGACGCGCACGGTAATGTATTTCGGTGACAGACAAAATTCCACGCGGGCGAAGCCGCGGGCGGAAAGCTAGTAAAAGTATTATAACCCATGCTTAGAAAGGCACGATAAATGTTGGTCTGGGCTAATATCTCTTTTCGTCATTTTCAAAGGCTTTACAACAGTTTTTAACTGTATTATCACATTGTAACACCTATATTACTATTATGGAAGCAATAAACGTATTGAGTACATTGAAGTAATATTACTTTATAACTCAATGATTGAGTATTGAGTATTTGATAAAATCTAACATTAAGATTGACCCCTTCCCTCGCACACCCACATCTCTCCACCTAGATTAACCCTTATTCAAATAAAGGTAAATATATTACCACTTTGTTTACTTTTAAAAAAGAATCCTAATTTTCGATATGGTAATACTTAAAGATATCTTGGTCACTTATTTATATTTTTAAATATATTTTTTTACTTATCTATGCCATTTTACAACTTTTCAACGTCATTTGTCACTGTCAGGTAATGTCAAAGTCAACCAAACGGTTTTGGTGTGAAAAATTTCAAGTTTTTAGCGCGCGTTTTTGGTATTTTTGAAACTTTGTTCAACGAAAATTCTGATAAGTGTTTTTTGGATTCAAATTCCTAAACTATAACATTTATTGTATAATCTCACTTATAGGCAACGTCTGCAATTGATTTATTCATATAATTTAGACATTTTAAAGAAGTGGTAAATAGTTTACCATTGTCCGATCCCGTCTTGACAAAAGTTTGATGATATATAAAAAAACTGCTGTTTTTTGTATGTGCACAAATAAAACTAAATAAATATTTGGAGAAATTTTAAGTTATTTTGATATCTATTTACGTAACGTTTTGACGTTACGTAATTAGTGAATTGTTAGTTTCAGACTCAAGGTAAGCATCCTAATTGTAAGCATAATAAGTAATATTAATAAATATAAAAACAATATATTTATTTCATTCCCAAAATATTTAATAAAATATAGGTAGAACCAAGAGGAAGTCACTAGTCAAGAACCAAAAATAAACCAAAACGGACAATGGTAACTATTTTACCACCAACATTTAATAATTCGTAGTCATGAATGGATAATGGTAAATTATTTACCACCCAAAAAACTACCCCTTCCCCTATTTTTTTATAAATTTTGATCAAAAATATGAAATAAGTGACCCACAATTACCCAAAATCCACTTCAACTTTGTAAAAAAAATGCATACCAGCTCGCGTTTGAATAAGGGTTAAATTATTGTCATTATTTACTGTGTTCATTTGATTTGGTGCATAATCTGAAAACCATTTAAAGATTTAACCATTTACAATGAAAATAATTAGCTCGAATTCGTATAGTTTTTTTTATTTGTCATTTTTGACAATTAGTGTAATGTTTTAAATAAGACCGAAAATGATACGATTTTCTTTATGGTTTTTGTATTAGTTTGTTTTTAAAATTCACTTTATAGTAAATTACAGATAAATCCAGATTTAATCACAGTGTTATTTATTAAACTAGCTGTGCCCGCGACTTCGTCCGCGTGGAATAATGACTTTGGGTAGGCACTTTTAATAATTTAGTCTAATTATTTTACAAATAGCTTTTGCCCGCGACTTCGTCCGTGGAGAAGTCGAAAACGTTCTCATACGATTATTTTTAAATGTTTTAACGTTATTATCTAAATGTTTAAATACTTTTAAAATATAAAAATCAGGTTAAATAAACATGAAAATATTTTTTTCTTATATTTTATGAATATGCAGCTCGGCCTTTGATCCGGTGAAAGTTACTCGGTGGTATTATTTTTTTACAACGAAATCGAAAACTACACCTACCGCAGTATTATTGGTAAACTTTTTTTTATATTTTCCTACGGGTGCTAGAATCACCAAGCTTCCAGCATGCCACTGGCCGTGGGAGAAGGAGCTTTTCCTCAAGACTACTCCCACTACCTCAAGGGCCTCCGCCAAAACTCTCGCGCGAAAATGAGTTTATGTATACAGCGCAAGCAGGTGCCCGCGGCATGACTTTCATGCATTACTATGCATTGTTGGGCGAGCGCACGCAGCGGGCACCCACTCCGAGGTTAAGTGGAGGCCCCTAGAGTATGGTAGTCGTTAACATGACGTCATGATTGTAAAAAAATGCACTAATGAGTAATTTAATATCAACTTTGAAGCAAATCACCACTAAAATAATTAATTCTACCCCTTTTTAACATAGTTAGGGGGTGCATTTCACTAAAATACGAAACACGTCTTCCATTAATTCTGTTATAGAATGCTTATGCAAAATTTTAAGTAGATTGGACGAAGGAATCTCGTTATTTCATACAAACTTTGCCCCTCCTTTTTACCTCCTTAGGGGTAGAATTTTGGAAAATCCTTTCTTATCAGATGCTTACGTCATACAAAGAACACACCGTCCAAGTTTCAGGTCTTTACGATCAGCGGTTTAGGCTGTGCATTGATCCATCAGTAGCGCGCGTAGTACCTACTTGATCATTATTTTGCTGCGATGTGATTTTAAAACTGGGATATCTCCTAAGATATTTATTGAAATCGAATGGTGTAAAGGGCAAGAATGTTTAAAATTAAATACTTGTGGTGAATAATTTATTTATTTGGATAAGGATTAATATCATGTTTATAAAAACACCTTCGCAAATAATGCATTATTTTAAAACAGATTTTTTTTGCATAAAAATGGTTACTATGAGGCAACCTTAAAAGATAGACATATGCTACCGCGGACTTTTTTAAAGAGCTTTTAAAGGGGAACAATCCTGTCATACATGATTTTTGCGAAACTTTAACCGTTTACACAGCATCAGCTCTCAAAAGGTAAAAATTCATTGATTTGAAATATTCTTGATTGGTGCTCCGCTCCTATTGGTCTTAGCGTGATGATAAATAGCCTAAAGCCTTCAGGAACTAACGGGCTATCCAACACAAAAATAATTTTTCAAATCGGTCCAGTAGTTCCTGAGATTAGCGCGTTCAACCAAACAAACAAACAAACAAACAAACTCTTCAGCTTTATAATTTATTAGTATAGATATACCTATATATAAAAATGTCTTCATTAAAGTAAATATATTATGTAATTTTAACAGAGGGACTTATAATAATATTAGGCTGTCTTTACATAACTAAATTATTATTTTATAGCTCTAATGTAAACTTTCATCAATCATTCCTCCCTCCAATCCAATCCCAACTAATATTATAAATGCGAAAGTAACTCTGTCTGTCTGTCTGTCTGTCTGTCTGTCTGTCTGTTACGCTTTCCCGCTTAAACCTCGCAACCGATTTTGATGAAATTTGGCATAGAGATAGTTTGAGTCCCGGGAAAGAACATAGGATAGTTTTTATCCCGGTTTTTGAAACAGGGACGCGCGCGATAAAGTTTTTCTGTGACAGACAAAATTCCACGCGGGCGAAGCCGCGGGCGGAAAGCTAGTGACATATAAAAACATCTTAAAGATGACCTAAACTCTATGCCTAAACTGAACTGTCCCACCAAACTCATTGATAAGGGGGCGCTACCGTCGTTCAACTATATAGTTTCCAACATGGCAAAAATCGGAACCAGCGATCCGGTATTGACGGTGGCGCCCCGCTGCCAATGTCAAGGTTTTATTTCTATCATATTTTTTTTACCACCAAAACTGTCAGATGCTATTTTTCAAATAGCCCTATCCTACTATTTGATACAAAATCTAACGAAATGAATACTTTACATTTCTTGTGGGCTGCCCACAGGGAAGAATTGCGGAGAAGGCGGAAAATGCGAGAATTAGCCAGAATATATGAAGAAAATTTTGAAGACATGCCAGAGCTTCTGTTCAGGCAACGTTACAGGCTTAACAAAGGCCAATTTCAGGAGCTTTGTCATATATTGAAACAGGAAACCTCTTTGCGGGGAAATACAATAATTTCTCTGGAATCCAAGGTTTAATATCTTACATAATATTATTTAAATGCGAAAGTGTGTGTGAATGTATGTTTATGCGAGTATAAAGATAAAGATACATTTATTTGTTCAAACATGTGTAGGTACCTACATAAGGTGTTAAGTCAGCATTTAAAATGGTATCAACATGTCTTACCTTTGCGGTGTACAAATTAAAATTAAATTAAAAGAGTATTATGAATGTTACTCTTTCACGCAAAAACTACTGAAGGGATTTTGTTGAAACTTTATAGTATCCCAACTAATATTATAAATGCGAAAGTAACTCTGTCTGTCTGTCTGTCTGTTACGCTTTCCCGCTTAAACCTCGCAACCGATTTTGATGAAATTTGGCATAGAGATAGTTTGAGTCCCGGGAAAGAACATAGGATAGTTTTTATCCCGGTTTTTGAAACAGGGACGCGCGCGATAAAGTTTTTCTGTGACAGACAAAATTCCACGCGGGCGAAGCCGCGGGCGGAAAGCTAGTTATTGTATAAACGTCATAATAACATCCTACTAATATTATAAATGCGAAAGTTTGGATGTCTGGATGTCCGTATGGATGTTTGAGTTTGTTACTCTTTCACGCAAAAACTACTGAACGGATTTTAATGAAACCATACAGTATTATTTTTTATAACACAGAATAACATTATAGGCTATAGGGGTAAAACAGGATCCACGCATACAAAGTCGCGGGCGGCCGCTAGTGCCCAATATATTGTTTGGATAAATTATCTATCAAATTATTATCTTCTTAGTTTCTTCTCCCTTTTCTTTATTTTAAGAAATGCTGTCAAAATATCTGATTACTTAACTAAAACTTGTAATATTGTTTAAGATGAGCTGCCTGCAGGATCTGTTGCAACAGCCACTTTTCTGGAGCATTTTAACAATTTATTTGATTTACTTAATGCGCATGCATTCACCAGACTGGCAAGAAGGGAAGCAATCAGTGTGTATAATATTAATTAAAAGATTTTGTTTAATAGAGAACAGAAGGTTCTCCACTGAATCTGCCTAGTAAAGGCTGCCAAAAAAAAAAAAAAATATTAAAAAAATCATACCTCCTTGTTTTATTGAAGCAGCTCTATAATGTACATTTGTTTAGTTTTGAGCAAGTTAGAGCAGTTAAGCCATAAAATTTGTTTCTTCATAACTTCTTGCTTTAAATTAAATGAATGAATGAATAAATAAAACTTGAATAATTGTGAAAGAACTGCGCTGCCCAGACAGTACATTTATTAAATTAGTTATAGCTTTCGATGTTTAGGTTTCACAAATTGAATACCTTACTATGAAGTTTTCACAGTTATATCCTAAATCCTCTCAAAATTTGGTTGTGTTGGATGAGTTTTTTGAAAAGATCACTCTGTCCAGGGATATCCGTAACCGAAACTTTCGGTTATCCGAAACCGTAACCGATTTAAAAGTTTCGGATGTAGGCAGTTTTAATTGTTTTTGTATAGCATTATATGTAAAGGCAAAACAGTCTGATTTACCTTTATAATGCCATCTAGTATAAATTTATATTATTTATTCGATGTAAAGTGTGCGGCCATGAATGAACCGAAAAAAATATCCGTAACCGAAACCGGTATAATATTATTCCTATATCCGTAACCGTATCCATAACCGAAACTACATAATATCCATAACAGCCCTAAGTAACTCAGTCCACACGCACATGGCTCAAGGGTATAGGTATTTACAGCTTAATTACTATCCATTCGCTTTAAGTTTGCCGCTGGCGATATGACGTCACTCGAAGGGAAACGTCTATAACTATAACAAACTATATTTAGAATGTTTTTTATTTATTAATATTGATAAGAATTGTGTATTTGCATAAAATAAGACACATTAATTGCGTTTAATCACTAACCGATTGCCTTGAATCGCGGTTGGGGGAGGGGACGCGCGTTTAGTTATGGAGTAGGTAGTGTCGATGGGAATGAAGATGTATGGTCCTTATAAATAACCCATTACCCAGGACACTACTGGCTTGGTAGTGTAGAAGGGAAAAAATATTCCCCACGACACTACTGGTAGTGTGGTTTGTTGGTGCGGTCGGTCAGAAGGGCGGCAAACTTAGCGCGAACGGGTAGTATGTGAGCCATTCCACACGTGTACATAGGTACGAGTAGTACCTATGGCATGCTATGCTAATAATAATTATTATTGTCTTTGCAACACGTCTAGCATAAATATGTAGGGTATACCTACTAGGTAAAAATAGGTGATTTATTGTAGGGCTTTTGTTCACACGGAAAAAATGACAAAGTTTTTAGTTACTTATCAAATAGGTAGTAGTAACATATATGTAGAAAACAGGAACTTAGATGCCAACGAAAGAAAATAGGCTATCAAATGTTGTTTTGGGGACTTACCTTTATAAAAATATCACATTTAAAAATTCATACCATTTGTTGTTATTTAAAAAACAATGTCAATTTTGACGATTAACTGAAAGTCTATTATCTATGAATATAGTAGCGATATATGGTATCCAGCGGCAATGGCAGTGCAAAATTTTGACAATGACTGTAGTTATCATACTTCGAGTTTGTCCATGGAGACGGCAAAAGTCCTTTAGTTGGCCATAAAGTAAACTTAACGAAAAATGTTACTTAATTGATACCGAGGCGCAACCTGGAAGCATTGCTAAGTGTGCTCCTCGTTACTGGTTCATCGTTCGTCATCGTCATTGTTCGTAAAAACCGGGTCGCGGCAGGCAAATAATAAAATTAGTCTTATGTCTTCTCCCTTATTAACTTCGATGGATAAATAGCTAAACCTCCTTGCGCGTAACTGACGTTTGTTGGAAAACCGATTTTTTCAGGCCATCGGATTTTAATTTCAAAAGTCATTGACCAATCCCAGTTCATACAATAACTATTATGACGTTTTCTATTGGCCAAAAGATTTAACTCTCTAAAAATCCGCGTGCAACCATATCCTGCTTAAATATTGTGCACTTTATTGAGCACAGATTAAACAAGCTAAATGACAAATAGAATAGATTGAAATGACAGATTGCACTTGAATTACCCTACTGGTCTCATATCGAAGATGTGTTTGTAGTAGCACAGAAAACTTACAAGTAAGGCTGAGTTGCACCACCTAACTTTCACCGTAACTATAACGATAACCGACGTTTTTGTGTTGTTCAATGTTTCAAACTCCACAGTTTGAAACATTTTTGACGTTTGTCAAAGTTAAAGTAAGATGGTGCAACCCAGCCTAATAAAAAGAAAAGAGAAAGAGAAATAAAAACTGTCACTTTTTGTAACTTGTCTAGGGGAGCTGGTGAGCTTATAGCTGAACATAGTTAATCACCATTGAAATAGAAAAATGTCCGATATGTAAAATAAATTGCTCTAAAAGGTTCACGCCAAGTCTCGTCAAGTTCGTTAGAATATTAGTTTCTGTTTTAGCATAGCTCGCATGATTTCGGCTGACCGCGAAGGCCCTCCGCCATCAAATATGCAACTTTGCACTCAAAACCACTTAAACCTATTGCGACGTGGAACATTTATGAAGCTATAATAAAATTCAGGAATATATCCACTCGGAACGCGTTTTAGAACGTTTGAAATGCATGTGGATATCACTTTATTTACATTTCGTGGAATGTTTTTGTGAACTTATCCTACCTACTCATTACTTTCCACACCTATAAAACATTTTCCTTTTGTATTATAAACAGCTAAGGCTGAGTTGCACCGCATAAACTTTGACAAACATCAAAAAGTCAAACTCCGTACAAAAAACACCGGTCAATGTTATAGTTACGGTTAAAGTAAGTTGGTGCAACAGCCTAAGATTGTAGATAACGCGTGAACTTCTTAAAAGACCCTTATTCCTCGTCGTCGGAAAACAAATGGTCATCTTCACTCTAAAATGTATTTGCCTTAAACCTGGAACCAGCAAATTGTGTAACAGCGTCTACCGCAATTTCAGTGAGTACATTCATTGCTGCGGTAATAAAAATATTGTGGCTATCATTATATGCCAGTAATGGAGTCTACATCTTCATTGAAGCAGTACGGCTTCAAAATATATCCGTTGTATTACAGGATGGATTTTTGAAATGCCACTTGGAAGGAAAGTACCTACATACTCTTAATATTGTAGATAGAAAATGTTCGATTGTTAGGGTTAAGTATAAGGATGAAATCTCTCTCATAAACTTAATAAATTAAGTGAAAGGAAAACCATTAAATCTTAATATATTTTAATTATTTACAGTAAATGTTATGCTATGGTGGTGAATTTTCGAAAATTTTCGGAATTCTTTAAACGCAGTTCTTTTTCTTTTCAAAAATGAAGGAATGTTTTCTTTGAGTACAATTTCCTATTTACAGTATTAAGGGTACTTTCCCTTCAGGTGGCCTTACAAAATTTCACCCTGTATATCATAAGGCGTCCGCGGAAGACCAGCTTCGTGACATGCACTTTTAAGCATCTATCTATCTATAAGTAAAACTTAAAGTGAAACATTCTGCCATTGTGGCACCTACACCTCACCTTAATAAGTTATAGAATTGAAACTCAGTAATTTTTAAGGTGATAACGAAGTTCCTCCGATCACCCCGGTGCATTGACAATGCATAGAGTTAGAAGGGGCATAAAACATTCACCGCGTGCAAGACCGACTTGCTGAGGGTCTTTGAATATACAGCCGAAGTAAAACCAGCCTCTTTGCATATTAGAAGTGTTTTTGTAAACGCAACAGATTCTAGACTTATTACGAGTACGATTAACTTTTTGTGCTTAAACAAGTTTTGTAGAAAAACTTTGTCAATATATTTTTGAGGCTAAGGTGGAAACTGACTTGTAGGCCTAAGATGGACACCGTGATAAGCTTATATCGCGCCATTTTATACATTTTTCGAGATTTGTTTGTCGTCTACAATCATCGATAAGATGGCGAATCTTAGCCCAGCTTATGATTTCCTTTTTAATTGTAATTTTGGCAATTGCTATTCGGATAACATTATTTAAAACTTCAAACGTTGATGAAAACTTATTTAACATCCGCTCCAATCATTTCAAAGTCGTAACCGTACTGAGTTTAATTCAATCAATATTGTAAAGCGAAAGTTTGTCCTCCGAGAGCAACACTCGTTCGCAAAGTGAGCGAGTGAAGTGACCTAAAAGCCTACACTCGAAATAGAAGCGACAAGACAAGGAAATGCCGAGTGCAAAGAGTCACTCACTTAGCTTGTTTTGTACGGAATTAGCTGCTTATTTCGTCATTTAGTTTTTTCCGAATATCCGTCGTGTAGACTATGTTACGTTTTCAATTTAGTTTAAATCGAGTGCTGGATAGGAGGATTAGTAAATACCTAGGGGTTGTAAAGGTTTTAGATATTACTAGCTTTCCGCCCGCGGCTTCGCCCGCGTGGAATTTTGTCTGTCACAGAAAAACTTTATCGCGCGCGTCCCTGTTTCAAAAACCGGGATAAAAACTATCCTATGTTCTTTCCCGGGACTCAAACTATCTCTATGCCAAATTTCATCAAAATCGGTTGCGAGGTTTAAGCGGGAAAGCGTAACAGACAGACAGACAGACAGACAGAGTTACTTTCGCATTTATAATATTAGTTGGGATGGTGTAAGCAAAAGTGTTCGATTTCGCTGAAAAGTTCTACATTATTGCGATTTCCTCACTTTTATTTAAAAAGGGCCCCTAGTAGATCCTTAGATGCCACGGGCCCCCAGTAGGTTAAAGACGGCTCTGGTCGCGTTTGTAACTTTACTTTTAGGCCTCCTGCTGGGCCATTAACATGCAAATTATATCCAGATCCCTGACGTAGTATTTCCAATTCCAGGTGCAAAACTGACGGCCGCCATGAAGTCGTGGGGCGAGGCGCTGACACGCGGCGCATCGGCGCACCTGCCTCGAGTGGGGCGCCTGCGCCGCGCCCTGGTGTTGCTGGCACTCGCCGCATGCACGGCCGCGGCGCTGCTGTACTGGCGCCAGCAGAGCAACGAGCTGGCCCACCGCCCGCTGCACAACTTGTACAGGTAGGCATCAGCAGGTCTTTAGTCTCCAATACAGGAGGACTCTTAGCGCGTCGGAGCACCTCTCGCGAGTGGGGCGTGGTGTTGCTGGCACTCGCCGCCTGCACGGCCGCGGCGCTGCTGTACTGGCGCCAGCAGAGCAACGAGCTGGCCCACCGCCCGCTGCACAACTTGTACAGGTAGGCATCAGCAGGTTATTGTAGTCTCTACTACAGGACTCATAGCTGACACGGGGCGCCTCGGCGCACCTCCCCTGGTGTTGCTGGCACTCGCCGCCTGCACGGCCGCGGCGCTGCTGTACTGGCGCCAGCAGAGCAACGAGCTGGCCCACCGCCCGCTGCACAACTTGTACAGGTAGGCATCAGCAGGTTGTTGTCTCCACTACAGGACTCTTAGCTGACCAGTAGCGCATCGGTACATCTCCCGCGAGTGGGGCGCCTGCGCCGTGCGCTGGTGTTGCTGGCACTCGCCGCCTGCACGGCCGCGGCGCTGCTGTACTGGCGCCAGCAGAGCAACGAGCTGGCCCACCGCCCGCTGCACAACTTGTACAGGTAAGCATCAGCAGGTCATTGGTCTCCAATACAGGAGGACTCTTAGCGCGTCGGAGCAACTCCCTCGAGTGGGGCGCCTAAGTCGCGCCCTGGTGTTGCTGGCACTCGCCACCTGCTACTGGCGTCAGCAGATCAACGAGCTGGCCCACCGCCCGCTACACAACTTGTACAGGTAACCATCAGCAGGTCTTTTGTCTCCACTACAGGACTCTTAGCGCGTCGGCGCATCTCCCGCGAGTGGGGCGCCTGCGCCGTGCGCTGGTGTTGCTGGCACTCGCCGCCTGCACGGCCGCGGCGCTGCTGTACTGGCGCCAGCAGAGCAACGAGCTGGCCCACCGCCCGCTGCACAACTTGTACAGGTAGACATCAGCAGGTCTTTTAATCTCCAATACAGGACTCTTAGCTGACCTGGGGCGCATTGGCTCACGACACAACATGTACAGGTAACTATAGAGTCGAAGAGCCTGCGCAAACTGTGACACCTTTTTTGTCGTGTGGTTGCATACCAATTAGTTAATTTATTTTCTTATAATTAACATCCGCCAATGCGCTAGCACTTGACACCACATACAACGACAGTTTCCTGTGAAGCGCCCTGTCGATAAAAAAAATACTATACCTAAATACATTCAGAAAGAAGAGTTTGTTAGAGAAAGTTGAAACGTTTATAAAACTAACGAAACTTGTATTACATTTCCAGCGGATCCGAGCCCACATGGACGTGGATATGCCGGAACGAGCGCTGCGAACGAATGCTCGCGTCCGAATCGAGCACGCTGCAGTCGCTGCCGACCTGCAACATGCTGTGCGCGTCCACGCAACTGTGGCCGCAGCCCACCGGGCCCGTCAGCCTCGCCACCGCCGCCGTGCCCGTCCGAGCAGACGGCTTCTCCCTCAAAGTCACCGCCACTACCTCGAAAGACGTCACCACCCACCTCCAGGGAGCCTTCGAACTCATGACGGAAGATATGCGCACCCTTGAAAAAACAATCAACGGAGAAATACGACGCAACGATATCGGCTCCCCTCGTAACGTCCTCGTCCGCGTCGCGGTCAACGGCTCTGCTGATCCCCGCATGAGGCTCAACACTGACGAAAGCTACAAGCTCTCCCTCCGGCCGACTGGGAACAATCTAGTGGTCGACATCATCGCGCACTCCTTCTGCGGCGCCAGACACGGCCTCGAAACCCTCTCCCAACTCGTCTGGCTCGACCCCTACGCTGGGTCGCTCCTCATCCTCGAAGCGGCGACGGTCGATGACGCACCCAAGTTCGGCTTCAGAGGGCTACTCTTAGACACGGCACGAAACTATTTTCCGTTGCCCGAGATAATGCGCACAATAGATGCTATGGCCGCCTGCAAGCTCAATACGTTCCACTGGCACGTGAGCGACTCGCAGTCGTTCCCGCTGAGACTGAACAGCGTGCCTCAGCTAGCGCAGCATGGCGCATACGGTCCAGGAGCTATCTACACCATGGACGACGTGAAAGCGGTCGTGCACCGCGCCAAACTCCGCGGAATCAGAGTTCTGCTAGAAGTGGACGCGCCGGCGCACGTAGGGCGGGCCTGGGGCTGGGGCCCGGCGGCCGGCCTCGGGCACCTCGCCTACTGCATCGAGGTCGAGCCCTGGAGCTACTACTGCGGCGAGCCCCCGTGCGGGCAACTGAACCCCAAAAACCCGCACGTGTACGATTTACTCGAGCGAATCTACGCGGAAATAATCGAGGTGACCGGCGTCGACGACCTGTTCCACTTAGGCGGGGACGAGGTCTCCGAGCGGTGCTGGTCGCAGCACTTCAACGACACGGATCCGATGGAGCTGTGGTTGGAGTTCACGCGGCGCGCGATGCGGGCTCTCGAGCGCGCCAACGGCGGGAAGGCGCCCGAGCTCACGCTGCTTTGGTCGTCGCGGCTGACGCGCTCGCCGTACCTCGAAAGACTCGACTCGAAGTCGATAGGCGTGCAAGTGTGGGGTGCGTCCCGCTGGCCGGAGTCGCGCGCGGTGCTCGACGCGGGCTTCCGCTCGGTGATCTCGCACGTGGACGCGTGGTACCTCGACTGCGGCTTCGGCTCGTGGCGCGACAACTCCGACGGGCACTGCGGCCCGTACCGCTCGTGGCAGCAGGTAAATCTATACTATCTATACTAATATTATAAAATAAATGCGAAAGTAACTCTGTCTGTCTGTCTGTCATCTTGCTTTCACGCCTAAACCACTGAACCGATTTTGATTAAATTTGGCATAGAAATAGTTTGAGTCCCGGGAAAGGACATAGGATAGTTTTTATCTCGGTTTTTGAAACAGGGACGCGCGCGGTAAAGTTTTTCTGTGACAGACAAAATTCCACGCGGGCGAAGCCACGGGCGGAAAGCTAGTAAATAAATAAAGCATTTGTTTCTTTCCTTCACAATCCAATGATACAGTGAAATAAATTGCTATGCACTAAAGGAACAGAGTAAGATTGTGAGAGAACCGGAGTCTGAACTAGGCGAGAAGCCTGTACAACAGAGCGCCAGTACTCTCGATAATGGCCGGAGCACATAGAATTTATAGATATATTGACACTTTAAAAAAGTAGACAAAAAAGTAGACGAGTATTGAAAGAGAATGTGTATATGGTGAAGTGTGAGTGAATGTGAGTGTTAGTGTGAGTGTATGTGAGTGTGTGCGTGTGTTAATAATCAACCATATGCCCATATTACAATAACCTAATTGGATGAAGCAGATTTTCCGTTTCAGCATACGTCTAGTATTGCAAGTAATAGGGAATATTCAAGGTTTATTTATTTCTCACATTTCAGTAGCCTTGGCATTATCAAATCAATCCGAGCTTTTCAAAAGATACTACCTAAGATATAGACGTTAGAGATCTCATGACGTCATTGGTCATGTTTGATAGAACGACACGCAGAGTCCCATAAAAGTAACTATGGGCGGGTGACATTTGACGTCACGCTCAGCTATTTCCATACAAAGTTTAAACACTTGTAGCTTTTTTGTTTCCAGTCCGATTTCAATACTAGTTTTTCAGAAATTCTATGATTCTTAAATTTACTTATAGTGTTTATTTACACATAATTTATTAACTTTTACAGTAGGCGCACATCGTTGATTTTTCGTCGGCCGATAGTTTAGTCGGGCTGTTGATCAGTATGGGCATGTATGGGAGTGCGCACACTACGCCGATTCGATTTGGCCGATTCTTCAAATAATTTGAAATCGGGCACAACTATCGGCCAACTAAAAATCAACGGTGTGCGCCTACTCTTAAAATCGATGCAAATTCCATATTTGAGACCTTGTACTTACAATGAAATCTTGTCAGGTGTACGAGCACCGGCCGTGGGCGGAGGAGCCGGGGCCCGCGTGGCGCGTGGAGGGCGGCGCGGCCTGCCAGTGGACGGAGCAGCTGGGCCCGGGCGGGCTGGACGCGCGCGTTTGGCCCCGCTCGGCCGCGCTCGCCGAGCGATTGTGGGCCGACCGGGCCGAAGGCGCGGCGGGCGACGTGTATCTACGGTTGGACACGCAGCGCGCGCGGCTGGTGGCGCGAGGCGTTCGCGCGGCGCCGCTATGGCCTCGCTGGTGCTCGCACAACCCGCACGCTTGCCTCTAGCCGGAGCCCACGCCTGCGCCGGCGCCGGCGCCCGCGCGGGCCCCTAGCGCCGTCGGCGCCGTCCGCGGCTGAGCAACGATATCAGCACTCAGACCTTTAGAATGATTAGGGTCCAAAAACAAAAGCCGGACTCTGGGCTTCATTTGGTCGGACATACGTTTAGCGCGGACGATATCAGCACTCAGACCTTTAGTGACCTCCGTAGGGTGCCAGGTCCAAAAACAAAAGCCGGACTCTGGGCTTCATTTGGCCGGACATACCTTTAGCGCGACTGAACAACGATATCAGCACTCAGACCTTTACCTGCGCCTGGACACGCAGCGCGCGCGGCTGGTGGCGCGAGGCGTGCGCGCGGCGCCGCTATGGCCGCGCTGGTGCTCGCACAACCCGCATGCGTGCCTCTAGCCAGAGCCCACGCCTGCGCCGGCGCCGGCGCCCGCGCGGGCCCCTAGCGCCGTCGGCGCCCTCCGCGGCTAAGCGCGGACGATATCAGCACTCAGACCTTTAGAATGATTAGGGTTGCCAGGTCCAAAAACACAAAAGCCGGACTCTGTGCTTTCAGACCTTTAGAATGACCTCCGTAGGGTTGCCAGGTCCAAAAACAAAAGCGACTCTGTGCTTCATTTGGTCGGACATACCTTTAGCGCGGACGATTTCAGCACTCAGACCTTTAATGACCTCCGTAGGGTTGCCAGGTCCAAAAACACTTTTGTACGTTTTTGCCGGACTGTGCTTTCAGACCTTTAGTATGAGCTCCGTTAGGGTTGCCAGGTCCAAAAACAAAAGCGACTCTGTGCTTCATTTGGCCGGACATGCCTTTAGCGCGGACGATATCAGCACTCAGACCTTTATCTACGCCTGGACACGCAGCGCGCGCGGCTGGTAGCGCGAGGCGTGCGCGCGGCGCCGCTATGGCCTCGATGGTGCTCGCACAACCCTCATGCGTGCCTCTAGCCGGAGCCCACGTCCGCGCCGGCGCCGGCGCCCGCGCGGGCCCCTAGCGCCGTCGGCGCTCTACGCGGTTGAGCGCGGACGATATCAGCACTCAGACCTTTAGAATGATTAGGGTTGCCAGGTCCAAAAACAAAAGCCGGACGCTGTGCTTCATTTGGTCGAACATACCTTTAGCGCGGACGATATCAGCACTTAGACCTTTACCGCGAGGCGTGCGCGCGGCGCCGCTATGGCCTCGCTGGTGCTCGCACAGCCCGCACGCTTGCCTCTAGCCGGAGCCCACGCCTGCGCTACCAGCGCCGCCCGCGCCGGCGCCCGCGCGGGCCCCTAGCGCCGTCGGCGCCGTCCGCGGCTAAGCGCGGACGATATCAGCACTCAGACCTTTAGAATGACCTCCGTTAGGGTTCACTTACTTTGACTTAAGGTCCTATGTCCCCTAGATGGGGCAGAGGGCGTCCACAACAGTCCTCCATCTCGTTCGGTCTTGAGCTTCGCGCTTGATCTCGATCCAGGTCTTGCTGATTTTCTTCGCCTCGTCTGCTACATCATCATTTCAGCCATAGGACGTCCTGAACATGCTGTATGCTGAACATAGGCCTTCCCCTAATGCTTTCCACGTTGATCGATTGGTAGCGGCCTGCGTCCAGCGCTTCCCTGCTACCTTTACGATGTCATCGGTCCACCTTGTAGGTGGACGTCTCACGCTGCGTTTTCCGGTACGCGGCCTCCATTCCAGAACCGTGCTGCCCCATCGGCCGTCAGTTCTGCGTACTATGTGCCCTGCCCAGTCTGTCTGCCTGCCCGTCTGCTACAGTGCGCCGCCGCCAAAGGCTCCGTTAGGGTTGCCAGGTCCAAAAAACACAAAAGCCCGAACACCTGGCAACCCTACCTCCGATGTATCCTGTGATACGTTTAATGATCAGCTGGAGGGCGTCAATCGAGACTGTTATTTTATGAACTCGATTCCTATAGGCAGTGCGTACCTTAGTTAAGCATTACGCTCTAAATCATGTCAGAGTTGTCGATTTAATTAAACGTTTCAACAGTTATTTGAAAATCAATTTCAATTTCCTTGAAATAAGTGTTTTGCTTTAGTGAAGGTTCTGAGTGCAACCGTTTGGGTTATAGTGTTTGAAACTTTGCGTAATCTCAATGTAGCTCCTCCAGCTTATACGACTAGTTGTAGGTATAGTATAGTCTGGTCCGTGAGCACGTAGAATTTTGTCCAATGACCCCAAGCTACCCATCCTTATCGCTCGCGCGTAATTATGTTGCTATCACACTCGCACACTCACTGCGAGTGCCAGTCGCACAGTCGCGACAGCAATATAATTACGCGCGAGCGATAAGGATGGGTAGCTAGGGGTCATTGGACAAAATTCTACGTGCTCACGGACCGGGCTTTAGTAAGATCTCTCCATAATCTCAAACCTAAGTGTGGATCACAAACTAACCCATGAGATTGTATACAAGTTGCAACTCAGTGTGATCGCTAAGTACTTTCGATGTATATAATATTAATGTATATCAAGCTTAGGCTAAGTTAGATAGAAATTTGTACAGCGCTTATTAATTTTTACTACTAGTTAGATCACCAACTTAATTAATAAATGGATGTTACTTGTAGGTTAATTTAGTCGCCTTTGATTTTATTGAGGATCGAGGGTATCCCAAAATTATATGAACAATTAAGTATTTTTGTTTAAGCCACTCAACAATTAACTTGATATCTAAGGAAACAAACTCAAATGAGACAAGACATAATTTATTGTAACTCTAGTTTAACATAAGTTTTTATAAGTAATCATTATATTTCCCTTGTTTTAAATACTTGAAATCTTTATTAGGACTTGTTGATAGATAAATCAAGGCTCTAGTTACCGTTTTGAAGATATACTTAATTATACTTGTTGGTAAGACATTGTAACGTTCTACAACCCCGTTAAGTTAGCTGCGCACCTGGTGGCCATGACGTCACATCGACACTGGTACGGACGGGGCGAACGAGGGGAGAGAGTCGCATTCCAGCGAGATGCGCAGTTATCGCGATCGGGTTCTAAATGAATGTTAACTTAAAAAAATGTTACGACTGCCATGAATGTCACAATTATGATTTCTACGTTTATATAGGTAGGTAGTGTTAGGTAGGCCACAAAACATGTAGTTAGGACTGTAACAATGTTTACATACTACTTATTTATTTATAAGTTATTTATTCATGCGCACATAATAATGATACATAATATTGTTATGAGTTTAGTATTTTTATTATGAGAGACATTTTACTGCTTATACTTTATGAATTGTTAAAGAATGATACACACGTTTACTAAACACCTGTTAATTCTTATCTTTCTTGTTATATAATTGAGTAAATTATAATCTATATTTACTTACTATGTGTGTTCGCATCTAATGATTTCGTAGTTACTTTTTAATTTTTTACCTTTTATTTTATTTCACTCCCGTGTGTATCTGTTAATCCCACCCAAGCAGAATGTCTGCACAAGAAAAATATTGACGTGATTTATATGTATTTTGTCTGAAATAGTATTAGATGAAACTAATCATATTTAAACGCACAATTTCATGAAACGATAGTACCGTTAGGTTGTATTTCAAACTCGAGATTATTTTTTACCAATTATTGTTATAATAGTAACACATAATGCAAAACAGACATATTTATGAATTCTTTAAATTATTTTTATAGAATAGGTAGTTTGATTTATTATGTAGAGCACCTTAGACTTTTATTTTTGTATACAAATTAGTAAATTTTTGTATGATATTATTTTGATAACATAATTTATTTTGGAAGAAATTATAAGTAGACCGATACCATCTTATTCTTCTTATCTTATTGTGGATCTTATTTTTCGTCAAGAAATGTACGTTATTTTTATATTCGTTCGTCTATCTTATAAAGTTTTATTTTTATTGGTACAAAACGAATAATGTTACGTGTTTATTATTACTGACAAGCTTACTACATATCTTTACTATTTTCTTGCTAAAACTTATGTTAAAAAATTTAGACGGTGAGATCGGTCTGTGTCTATAACTTAAAAATTATAATTGTACTGTATGGTGTGATCAACGTAAGCACAATTTTGTACATTTGTATGTAAAGTTCGGTGCTACAGTGATTATGTGGTGTACTTCGTGAAATATAAAATATTAATAAGGTTTTGAGTTTAATTACTATCCCTAGAGATATGTATGACAGATATTACTTACTAAATAGAAGGGAAGTAGTTCATAATTAAAACTCAAGATTTAAAAGAATAAATTAATGAATGTATTTAATAATTTTGTTAACATCATATTACTATTTTATCCTTTACTTTTTCCGGAAAATACTTAATCTCCTGCTGCGAGGTGTGCCCTGCAAACAAAACATTCTGTTAATGAATCGATTCACTAATAATATTGGTGCTGTACTGTATAAAAATACGTATTTATTATTTATTAATATTTATACATCATATTTAATCCAAATGTAAAAAAGTATAGCCGTCAACTTGACTAGAAGAGTGGTGTCACCATAAAAAAAACAGATGTCAGTCTACCTCTACAATAATTAGAAAAAACTACCTACACTTTCACCAGTATTTTAAAGCTGTCAAAAATACGGACGCATCCTAAAAGACATACTGAGCTACACGAAAAAATCCACCAAGCAATAAGAAAGAATTTCTTTGAGTACTTACTTCGGCGGTATCGTTTTTATTGGAGCGGAAAAGCGAGCGAAGCCGCGACGGAGTGCTAGTTTTGCGGGAGGGCTGCGGCTCGGCTTCCACGCGCAACGACTCGCGCAACTCGGAATCCTGAATACAGTAAGTATATTAGCTTATTTCTATTATATTTCACTAGCAAGTACATTTTGTAAAACTTAAATATTTTTGTTAAAATTCCATCTCTAACTTTTGTCTTTTAGTCTAGTTGTGCTCTTTTTTGTCAAAGCGACAGGGTGAATGCAAATCTAAGGCAAGTGGGATGAATCTTGAGAACAAAAAATAATCTTGTTTGTTATTAAAGTTGTACTGTAAGATTTCGAGTAATTTCGCGGTTCCATTATAATGTATGAAACTGAAACGCTAATTCCGCCCAAACGGTCTGAATGAATTGGACTGATGGAAACGGCATTCATAGTATGTTTCCCTAGCGCCTATGATCCGTGGGATGATCATGATTGATTCTAAGTAGAATCTTAGGGCCTTGCCACACTGGTGGATTGCAAGCGGAGCGGTGGGCACGCCGCGGTCGCCAAAATGCCGCGGCGTCTCCAGTGCTCCGCCCAGAAAACGTTTGCAATCCGCCAGTGTGGCAGGCCCTTAGTGGAGTATGATGTCAAAAGTAGAATCTGGACTTCTTGGCGGGAATCTGAAGCGTCATGTTAGCGGTTTTGTTTTATTTCCTCATTTTCGTGTTTGGGCGACTATTAATGTGTAATAATGGTGGATTATTAACCATTGAGTGTTCGTGAACGTGCATGAGTGTGGGCAAGTGAAGCAAAACAGTGCATCGTGATTCTTCTGGTTCTCTCAAGTTGTCCATAGGAGGTCTCAGTAAAGCACCACAACTTTACTGAGACTCAAAGGGTGGGAAGGGGTATCATCTATCATCCTTCATTATATCATTACTTGATCTCATTTTGTAACTCGTATCACATAAATACTTGAAAATGGCACAAATCAAGTCGACCTCGAAGTGTATTACCAACATCATCAAAAAAGAAGAAGAAGAAGTACCTACATAGAATCTGTGAAATGTGAACATACCGTAGCGGAGAGCCTTCCCGCGTTCTTGCTGGGCGTGGGCGGGCCCGGCTTCTTGTAGGCGGTGATGCCAACCTCCTTGCGGTGCTGCCGCCCCAGCGAGCTCATGTTGCCCAGGCTGAACTGTGGGGAATTCAGTATTTACAGGATAGAGTCGTGCAGAGGCAGGGTTGGCCCACCTGCCATATTAAAATTGTGTTGAATATTTTTGTCATCATCATCATCTCAGCCACAGGACGTCCACTGCTGAACATAGGCCTCCCCCAATGCTTTCCATGTTACCCGGTTGGTAGCGGCCTGCGTCCAGCGCTTTCCTGCTACCTTTATGATGTCGTCGGTCCACCTTGTGGGTGGACGTCTCACGCTGCGTTTTCCGGTACGCGGCCTCCACTCCAGAACCTTGCTGCCCCATCGGCCGTCAGTTCTGCGTACTATGTGCCCTGCCCATTGCCACTTCAGCTTGCTAATCCGTCGGGTTATGTCAGCGACTTTAGTTCGTTTACGGATCTCCTCATTTCTGATTCGATCTCGTACAGAAACACCGAGCATAGCCTTTGCAACTTTGCAACTTTGAGCTATTATTGATTACTAGCTTTCCGCCCGCGGCTTCGCCCGCGTGGAATTTTGTCTGTCACAGAAAAACTTTATCGCGCGCGTCCCTGTTTCAAAAACCGGGATAAAAACTATCCTATGTTCTTTCCCGGGACTCAAACTATCTCTATGCCAAATTTCATCAAAATCGGTTGCGAGGTTTAAGCGGGAAAGCGTAACAGACAGACAGACAGACAGACAGACAGACAGACAGACAGAGTTACTTTCGCATTTATAATATTAGTTGGGATTGTTGTGTCGATTCTTATTTGCATTATTTCTTACACCTGCCCACTCGCTTAGAGTTCTTACCACAGAATAATAATAAGTATTACGTACAGAAGTTTTACTTCGCGAAGGTATTTAAAAAAATGTATGCTCAATGTCATTAACAATATGGTATAATTCAGCTTGTCTCAAAAGTCAAGCACCATTTTGTTGACAAACGTCAGTGATCGGCACTGCGCCGAAGCTATAGGGCTGACTTCGGTAAAATGATGTGACGTGAGGTGCCAAACTGCAGAAAATGGCAGAGGAAATGATACATGATTTAGCATGAATTATCATGAATAATATTAACTACTTATTTACATCTCAGTGTCTTCAGGCAACTTAAAAAAGTACATTCTGTGTTATTATTATTATTTAGGCAGTTAAATACTGCACAGTATTTAGTACACCATTTTCTTTATTTTTTTCCATCATACACAAGAATACACGTGCGTAAGTCAATGCTCGCTCGTATGTGAGGCCTTGTCGAATAGTAATTGTAATATTTGCTATGCTATGCTTGCTGATGAGGGATGGGTTACTCCGAAGAGTGCTAAATAAAACCGACCCGTTTGAGTGCTGCTCATACACTGATTTATTACTGAGTGATTGTACAGGCGTGAATTGAAACTAGGTCAAACCAAACTTATACGTAAAGTGTTTAACGCCTACTTAGCAATAAATGATTTAACTATATAAAAAGGAAATGTGCAAGTAATAATGTACGATAGCTCGTACAGTAATCCTGTAGGGGGCCATCGTGCGTGTTTTGTTTTCGATGTAAACTCGCGGAGATGAATAGGCCTGCTCTTACTGCCTAGGAAAGAAAGTCCACAATCGCTCACCTTGATGTCCTCCTCGTCAGCCACGGGCTGGAACTGCGTCTCGGCGGGGTAGGAGCTCTTGAGATGCGGCGGGCAAAGTGAGTTGCGCCAGCGCAGCTCGGACAGGCGGCGGGGGTCTTACTGCCTAGGACAGAGTCCACAATCGCTCATCTTGATGTCTTCCTCATCGGCCACGGGCTGGAACTGGGTCTCGGCGGGGTAGGAGCTCTTGAGATGCGGCGGGCAAAGTGAGTTGCGCCAGCGCAGCTCGGACAGGCGGCGGGGTCTTACTGCCTAGGAGAGAGAGTCCACAATCGCTCACCTTGATGTCCTCCTCGTCAGCCACGGGCTGGAACTGCGTCTCGGCGGGGTAGGAGCTCTTGAGATGCGGCGGGCAAAGTGAGTTGCGCCAGCGCAGCTCGGACAGGCAGCGGGGTCTTACTGCCTAGGAAAGAGAGTCCACAATCGCTCACCTTGATGTCTTCCTCATCGGCCACGGGCTGGAACTGGGTCTCGGCGGGGTAGGAGCTCTTGAGATGCGGCGGGCAAAGTGAGTTGCGCCAGCGCAGCTCGGACAGGCGGCGGGGTCTTACTGCCTAGGAGAGAGAGTCCACAATCGCTCACCTTGATGTCTTCCTCATCAGCCACGGGCTGGAACTGAGTCTCGGCGGGGTAGGAGCTCTTGAGATGCGGCGGGCAAAGTGAGTTGCGCCAGCGCAGCTCGGACAGGCGGCGGGGGTCTTACTGCCTAGGAGAGAGAGTCCACAATCGCTCACCTTGATGTCTTCCTCATCGGCCACGGGCTGGAACTGGGTCTCGGCGGGGTAGGAGCTCTTGAGATGCGGCGGGCAAAGTGAGTTGCGCCAGCGCAGCTCGGACAGGCGGCGGGGTCTTACTGCCTAGGAGAGAGAGTCCACAATCGCTCACCTTGATGTCCTCCTCGTCAGCCACGGGCTGGAACTGCGTCTCGGCGGGGTAGGAGCTCTTGAGATGCGGCGGGCAAAGTGAGTTGCGCCAGCGCAGCTCGGACAGGCGGCGGGGGTCTTACTGCCTAGGAGAGAGTCCACAATCGCTCACCTTTATGTCTTCCTCATCGGCCACGGGCTGGAACTGAGTCTCGGCGGGGTAGGAGCTCTTGAGATGCGGCGGGCAAAGTGAGTTGCGCCAGCGCAGCTCGGACAGGCGGCGGGGGTCTTACTGCCTAGGAGAGAGTCCACAATCGCTCACCTTTATGTCTTCCTCATCGGCCACGGGCTGGAACTGAGTCTCGGCGGGGTAGGAGCTCTTGAGATGCGGCGGGCACAGCGAGTTGCGCCAGCGCAGCTCGGACAGGCGGCGGGGTCTTACTGCCTAGGAGAGAGAGTCCACAATCGCTCACCTTGATGTCTTCCTCATCGGCCACGGGCTGGAACTGAGTCTCGGCGGGGTAGGAGCTCTTGAGATGCGGCGGGCAAAGTGAGTTGCGCCAGCGCAGCTCGGACAGACGGCGGCGGTCTTACTGCCTAGGAGAGAGAGTCCACAATCGCTCACCTTGATGTCTTCCTCATCAGCCACGGGCTGGAACTGAGTCTCGGCGGGGTAGGAGCTCTTGAGATGCGGCGGGCAAAGTGAGTTGCGCCAGCGCAGCTCGGACAGGCGGCGGGGTCTTACTGCCTAGGAAATAGAGTCCTCAATCGCTCACCTTGATGTCCTCCTCATCGGCCACGGGCTGGAACTGAGTCTCGGCGGGGTAGGAACTCTTGAGATGCGGCGGGCAAAGCGAGTTGCGCCAGCGCAGCTCGGACAGGCGGCGGAGGTCTTACTGCCTAGGAAAGAGAGTCCACAATGGCTCACCTTGATGTCTTCCTCATCGGCCACGGGCTGGAACTGAGTCTCGGCGGGGTAGGAGCTCTTGAGATGCGGCGGGCACAGCGAGTTGCGCCAGCGCAGCTCGGACAGGCGGCGGGGTCTTACTGCCTAGGAGAGAGAGTCCACAATCGCGTACCTTGATGTCCTCCTCAGCCACGCAGCTCGGACAGGCGGCGGGGGTCTTACTGCCTAGGAAAGAGAGTCCACAATCGCTCACCTTGATGTCCTCCTCATCAGCCACGGGCTGCACTCGCATACGACTCTTACTGCCAAGGAAAGAGAGTCCACAATCGCTCACCTTGATGTCTTCCTCATCGGCCACGGGCTGGAACTGAGTCTCGGCGGGGTAGGAGCTTTTGAGATGCGGCGGGCAAAGTGAGTTGCGCCAGCGCAGCTCGGACAGGCGGCGAGGGTCGCGCGGAGGGGACGCGCGGGGGGTGGAGGCGAGCTCCTTGAGCCAGCGGTTGTCGAACACCTCCCCCTCCTCGTCAGACATGTGAAGGCCGCGGCCATCTTTGTCTAGAAACAGTTTGAGTTTACTTCTAAAGTAAATATATACTGAATACTAATGTGGAAACTGCTGATTTCTGTCCTATTTAGCTCCGAGCAACAATATAATCTTTTCGAGGCATTTTATAGAGTTTAGACAAGAATTTGTCGTCGTGGCACGTATCCTAGCCGGGCTGGTAGTCTATTAGTCTCCTGTGGACAGTCATTTTTAGCAAGTTTACGCTGTTGCCGAACGCCTAGTCTGAACATCCTATTTATTTTCAATTTCCTGTAAAACATTAGCAGCTCTTGATATAAATAGATTTGTAGTTTATTGGACAAAAATAAAGAGAGTTAGTGATGTAATAGTTTATCTATGCCATCCAAAATCGATGATTGGATTAGCTGAAAGTGGGGGTCAAAAGAGAATAAAACTTAAATCAATATGATCGTCAGACTTACCTCGCTTGTTGGTATTCGTGTTGTTGTGGACGGGCAGAGAACGAAGGGAGTGTGTATCCGACGGCCGCGATGGCTCAGGGGGCGCCGGCACTAGCCCGGACTGGAAACATATCATTTATATAATTTTTAAAGCCCGGTCTGCGAGCACGTAGAATTTTGTCCAATGACCCCAAGCTACCCATCCTTATCGCTCGCGCTCGCACACTCACTGCGGGCACCCGTCGTACAGTCGCGACAGCAATATAATTACCCGCGAGCGATAAGGATGGGTAGCTTGGGGTCATTGGACAAAATTGTACGTGCTCGCAGACCAGACTATACAGATACTCTTCTTGCTGCTGCAAAATCGCACCTATTACAACTACATAAGTGCCGCAGTGTTTAGCTACAGCTGATGTCTGTGCGTGCTATGCTCGGAGTTTCCCTACGTGATCGAATCAGAAATGAGGAGATACGTAGGAGAACCAGAGTGACTGACATAGCCCGCAGAATCGCTAAATCAAGTGGCAGTGGGCGGGGCACATAGCTCGTAAAGCTGATGGCCGCGGGTCAGGAAAGTTCTTGAGTGGCGACCACGAGCTGGAAGACTTAGCGTGGGCAGGCCTCCCACTAGGTGGACCGACGATCTGGTGAAGGTTACGGGAGGTGCCTGGATGCGAGCGGCGCAGGATCGGTCTTCGTGGAAATCCTTGGGGGAGGCCTTTGTCCAGCAGAGGACGTCTTTCGGCTGAAACGACGATGTCTGTGCACTCACCGAATGGACGTGCTGTAGCGACATGAGCGAGCCGGACCGCTGCTTCTTCCTCAGCCAGTCCGCCTCGTCCTTCTTCGTGAGGAACTTCTCCCCAACACTCCAGAGCTCCGTCGTCAGCGCCCGAATATGCTCTTCATACGCCTTGCTCGACTCGGCGAGTTTCTCCCGAGTTTTCACCAACTCTCGCTCAAGCATCATCACCTCCTCCCGCTGCTTCTCTTTATAAACCGCGATCTGCTCCTGGTACAGTTGTTTCTGAAAACACCAAACTTATAAACCACCGAAATGTCGACGTCTCCTAACGGGAAGCACCATGCACCGCATGCCGTCTAAACATGCATAACGTCTAAATAATTACCTTTTCGAACGCTCCTCAAAGCATAACACTACACTACCACACGTAAACACTAAAAAAACTAAGCGAAAAATAAAACAAAAATCATCGATGTAAACAACTTTATTCAATAAATAGGCGACTTCACAAGTCATTAACAAGCCACACCGTCAATAGTCCATCTGGAGATAGAACCACCACACGACCTGATACAGCAATATAAGAGACAGGATGGGGAGTATACTGACCATTTTAGCCTTCATTCGGTTGAGTTTGTCCTCGTACTCCGCACGCACCGCCAGCACCGTGGCCGCCTGCGCGTCGCGCGAGCCTTCGCCCTTCTGCGCGCGGACCACTTCTTCAAGAAGCTTCTGGAAGGAGCTCTCTAGCTCCTCCAGTTGCACTTCCAAGCCGGCGTTCTGGAAGGTCGTCGACGCGAAGGACGCGCGGTCCTCGTCGTTGGTGAACGCCTGCTTGATCTTCTCGGGCGAGATCGTGCGGCCGATGCACCTCTCCACCCAGCGCTCCATGTTCATGGCGCACTCGGCCAGGTCCTGCATGGCCGCCGCGTAGGCTCTCTCGAGCTTGCACATGGTCGCGTCGTTTATCTGCCCCTCCAGACTCAGGACCTCTCGCCTCGCTGTCCGCTGTACCGACACGACGCGACTGAACTTCTGCGCGTACAGTTCCTTCACTGTGCTGAACGTCTTGAAGCTCACCGACAACTCCGTCAAAAACTTCTTCAAGTTGATTATCTCCGACTCGTTTATTCGGTTTACTTCGGTCAACCTGTCCCTCTCCTTTTGTAGGGCGACCTGCTTCTCGGAGCACCGTTTCAGATGCTTGTCCGTGGTCTCCAGGAAATTCTCGAGGTCCTCCATAGTGACGGTGCCCGCGTTTAAGCTTCGCCGCAGCTCGTTGTCGCCGTTCGCAGAATTGCCGAAGTTGGTCAACTCTTTCAATACGGTATTTGACTTGATCTCGGCGATCCTCTTGAGTATGATCGCCTGGTACTTCGCCGACACTTTGATGATCTGGCTGGCTCTATTCTCTGTGACGCTCATTTTGTTCAATTGCTTTTTGAGTTCGGCGATTTCCTCGTTCTTCTGGTGGACTATTTTCTTGAGCTGCCCTGACAACTGCTGACAGATCTCCTTGCTGACTTCTAGTTCTTTGGTGACGTCCAATAGTTTGTTCTCCGAGTCTGCGATGAGCGACTTGAGGAATGTTATGTCGCTCTGGAGGGCGGTGATAGTCCTGTTCTTGTCGTGAATGATCCTTTCTAAATCTGAAATGGTCTTAATGCTCTCCATTGATGAGTGAGTAAGGTCAGAGGTGGTGTTATCTACCTGGTGGTGGAACTCGCGGTAATCCTTTTCGATATTACATGAGTTTTTATGACTTCCGGTCTTTTCAGAAACGGCAACGGCAACTGGAAAAAGATTTTGTTATTATTTAAATCACAAATTGCACTAATCACTGATGGTGACATTTGAAACATTGAACTATATTGTTATATTACTTACACGTGTCTTTCTGTCCTATAGCTTTGACCCACTCCTCGCTTCTCAAAGCCCTTTGAACATCATCGTTAGTCATCTTCTGCTTCAAGTAACTGACTTCAGTAATTTTGGATTCCAATTCTGCTTGATTTTTTTCTTTAGCGGCTTTCATTTCGACCAAATCTTTATTGATGTTGTTTATTTGTTCATCCTTTTCTTGAATTATGTCACATTTCTCTTTCAAGTCTTTTTGTTGTAGTTCTGCGATAGTTTTTAACGTGTTAATTTCTTTGTGCAACATGGAGATGTCTTTTTGTTGGTCTTCCATCTGCCTTTCTGCTTTCAGTTGATATTCTTGTAGTAGTGAGCACTTGTTATCTAAATTTAGCCTTTCGTTGTCATTGCCCAGTCGTAATTCATTGTTTTGTTCTTTCTCTAGCTTTACTGACTGCTCTAGTCTTGTGATCACTGAAATGAAATAAAGTATGAATTTAGGTACCTGTTAAAAATGCAAAATTGTTTCATAAAAGTGTTTAGTATTACCGATTTGATTTTCTTCCACAGTTGTCTTCAAGTTTGTATTTTCAACACGTAATTTTTTAATTTCCTCATTCAACGAATCTGCAACTGTATCGAATTCAGTATTAAATTCTTCTGCTTTGTTGAGATAATACATTTTTTCTCGTCTTAGATTGTCGTTAGTGACAGTAAGTTCATTTAGTTGATCAGACAGCTCTTTAACCCTTTCTTCTGCTGCTATATTTTTGTGACGTTCTTCTTCAACCTCTTGTTCGAGTTTCTTGTTGAGTTCAGTTTGTTCGTCATTTGTTTTAGTTAATTTGTCAACTTTATTCACCATTTCTGTTTGTTGTAAGTCCATTTTAATTTTTAATTCGTCTTTGTCTTTTTTCATGTTATCAATTTCTAAAACAAATAAATAGTTGTTATTAAATTCACATTCATAAATTTACATTCGTATTTTTTTTAAATACGACGCGAACATCATTGTAATACTCACCACTTTTACATTGTTCCACAACTTGAGTCATTTCCTTGTTCTTCAATTCCAATATTTCTACTTGAGATACTTTCAAAGTAAGCTCTTTTTTCAACGTTGTGATTTCACTTACTAACTGATCCTTTGCATGTTCAAATTCTTTTATATTACTCTCTTTCGCAATTTTCATTTCTGTCAATTCTTTTAGAGCATTTTCGAATAAAGTCTCCTTTTCTTGAAGTTTTACTTTAGTATTCTTTATTTTAGATTCTAATTCTTCTTTTAATGCTTTGTTTTCTTCTTTTAACATGTCATTAACTTTAACATGTTCAGCAATAACATTGTTCAAGCTAAGTTTCTGGTCTTCCATGACTGACTCGGTGACAGTGACCATGTTTTTGAGAACTAGTCTTTCCGATTCAAATTCTCCAAGTAATTTTTCTTGATTATGTTTTTCAACTTTAACTTCCTCCTCGAGCGATTTTATAACTGAGAAAACAATATTTATGAATTTATAATATCTGTAATATATTTTGTGGACTGTAAGGTTTTTCTAAGAAAAAAAATTAAATACGAATAACTCACCTTTGCTGCTATCATTGACTGCTTCTTGCAATTTCTCTTTATCCTTCCGCAACGCTTCCAACTCGATCGTCTTGTCCTTCAAATAGTTCGTCAATTTTGCCACCATAACGTTTAAATTCTCAATCTGACACTCGTAAGTTTTCTTCAGCTTATCGGTCAAATGTTCGTTGTCAATTAACTTCTCTTTCAGAGAATGTACTTTTATTTCCAGCTGCGTTTTCACGTCGTTGAGTTCGTTTGAGAGCGACTCGTTTTCTTTTTCTAGTGTCTGTATGTCTCTGTTTCTTGTGTCTATAGAGGTTACGTATAACTCTTTCTGCTTTGACATTTCTGGAAAAGATAATTTTGTGTTGGGAGGTTTATGCCCATTTTTAACCATCAATCCCTAATTTTTAAATGACCCCTATAGTAACACATAACAGGAATTTTGTTTTCATATGGGTCACTTCAAAATTAGGGATTGATTGATGGTGAAAACGGGCATTAGACTATTATAAGGGACAGATTAAAACAGTTTCCAACAGGTAGCAGTTTGTTTGATATCTATGATTCTGCATTCTTCATTAGATTAACGTGTTAAATGATATTTCAAATATCTCAGGTGTTAGACATTTAAAAAATGTGTGACTTCTAATGATAATGCTAGATAAAAAGAAAAATTGAATATTCAGAATACCACACTTACGATCTGCAACTTTCCCCATAGTATACTTACCAATTTTGCTATCATTGATGATCTGCTGCAGTCTGTTGACTTCCGTCTGCAACTCCAGCACTTTAATGTCCTTCTGACCCAACATCTGTCTCATTTCACTCAACGCCGTGTTTTCATGCTCTAGAGCCATTTCTAGATTCTTTCTCAGAGCCAGTTCAGTTGTTAAAGTTTCCGCTATATTTATAGCAAGATTGCACCTTTCGTTCATGCTCAATGCCACGGTAGATTCTACGCTGATCAGCTTTTTAAGAGTCTCATTAGTGACATTCTCTTTTCTTAGATTATTCAATAGTTTGTCTACGCCATTCAGTAGGATGGTTGACATCCGGTCATGCATTTCTTCATATCCTGTTAAATCATCAAAAATTCCATTAATATTATTCAGTTTTGAAATAAGTGTCAAAATATTAAAAATTATAATTAAATACTTACTGTCTTTTTCTGTCTTTACATTCGCAAACTCTGTATTAATTGTGTCAAGTTTTTCTTTTAGTTGCACTAACTGTTTTTCACTTTGTTCTTTTATCTTTACTACTGAATACTCGAGAATTTCTTTCTCCGTCAGTATTTCTTCGTGGGCAGCTTTAGTTTCCTGTAACGAATTAAGAAGAGACTCTTTTTCTATATTAATAAGATTTATTTCATTTCGAAGATGGTCAGTTGCCGCTTTAGCTTCTTCTAAATCTTGTTTGACAATTTCAATTGTCACAGATAAGTTATCTTTCTCTTTTATGATTTCTTCTAGTTTTTGTTCTTTCTCTGTCTGTATTTCTTCATAGACTGCTTTAGTTTCTTGTAAAGAATTGAGAAGCGCCTCTTTTTCTATATTAATGAGATTCGTTTCCTTTCGAAGGTGATCATTTGCCATTTTGGATTCTTCTAGATCTTGTTTGACAGCTTTTATTTCCGAAGACAAAATATCTTTCTCTTTTACGAGTTCATCTTTAGCTAGTTTTTCTTCACTTAATTCATTATTGAGTCTCAGCACATCATTGTTATACTTTGTTGACAAGTCATTCTTTTTTTTGATTTCTTCATTAATTTTTAGTTTCAGATCGGAAATTTCCAACGATTGTTTTACGTTCTGTTCTTCTATTTTTGCATTTAAATTCAGGATGGTTTCTTTTTCTGTCAGTATTTCTTCATAGGCGGTTTTCGTTTCTTGTAAAGAATTGAGAAGCGACTCTTTTTCTATTGCATTGAGATTTATTTCATTTCGTAGATGATCACTTGTCACTTTAGCTTCTTCTAGATTTTGTTTCATAGATTCAATTTCTAAATACAAACCATCTTTCTCTTTTACGATTTCTACTAATTGTTGTTCATTTTGTTCTTTTAATTTTGCAATTGAATTCGAGAGAGTTTCCTTTTCCTTCAATACATCATCACGGGTAGCTTTAGTTTCTTGCAAAGAAGTGAAAAGCGACTGTTTTTCTGTAGACATAAGATTTATTTCATGTCGAAGATGTTCATTTGTTACTCTAGCTTCTTCTAGATCTTTTTTAAAAGATTCCATTTTATCAGACAAGTCACCTTTCTCTTTTACGATTTCTTGTATTTGATGCTCATTTTGTTCTTTTATTTTTGCAATTGAAATAGAGAGAGCTTCCTTCTCCATTAGTATTTCTTCATAGGCGGCTTTCGTTTCTTGTAAAGAATTGAGAAGCGACTCTTTTTCTATGCTAATAAGATTTATTTCATTTTGTAGATGATCACCTGCCACTTTAGCTGCTTCTAAATCTTGTTTGGTAGAAACCATTTCCATAGACATAGTATCTTTCTCTTTTAAGAGTTCATCTTTAGCGTGTTTTTCTTCACTCAAAGTTTTGTTCAATCTAATATATTTTTTATTTTCTTTTTCTAATTCCTTTGTAAGTCTCAGAACTTCATTTTGCAATTTTATCGACATGTCATTCTTTTCTTTGATCTCTTCATGTATTTTTTGTTTCAGATCGGAATTTTCCACTGCTTGTTTTTCATTGAGTTCTTTTAATTCTACAATTGAAACCAAGAGAGTTTCCTTTTCCGTCATTATTTCTTCATATGCAGCTTTAGTTTCTTGAAGGGAAGTGAAAAGAGACTGTTTTTCTATAGACACAAAATTTATTTCCTTTTGGAGATGATCATTTGCCACTTTGGCTTCATCGAGATTTTGTTTGATGTACTCAATTTTCTCGGACAAAATATTTTTCTCTTTCAGGAGTTCATCTTTAGCGTGTTTTTCTTCATTGAGAGTCTTGTTTAATGTAACATATTTTTCATTTTCTTTTTCTAGTTCATTATTGAGTCTGCTCATTTCATTATTATACTTTGTTGCCATGTCATTCCTTTCTTTGATCTCTTCATTCATTCTTTGTTTTAGATCAGAAATATCCTGTAATTGTTTTTCAATTTGTTCTTCTAATTTTGCCATTGAATTCGTTAAAGTATCCTTCTCCGCCAGAATTTCCTCATGGGCAGCTTTAGTTTCTTGCAATGAAGTGAAAAGCGACTGTTTTTCTAAAGACAAAAGATTTATTTCCTTTTGCAGATGATTATTTGCCACATTAACATCTTCGAGATTTTGTTTAATAGATTGAATTTCCTCTGACAAATCGTTTTTCTCTTTTACAAGTTCATCTTTGGCGTGTTTTTCTTCACTCAAGGTCTTGTTCAATAAATCATATTTTTCAATTTCTTTTCCTAATTCATTTTTGAGTCTGAGAACTTCATTATTGAACATTGTCAACATGTCATTATTTTCCTTGATCACTTCATTTACTCTTTGTTTTAGATTGATAATTTCGTTGTTTCTCTCTTCCAGAATCTGCTTCTCAGACTCACTTTTCTGAGTCAAATCATTCAGTTGATCCTTAAATAATAAATGTAGAATAAGTAGAATCTTAGAATAGAATATAATTTATTTATTTAACATTTAGAAACTTTTTATTTAGTTCAATCAACCTTAATACATCAAATTAGTTTCGCTTACCTGCAAGGATTGAATTTGCTGTTGGAGAACTGCAATCTTGGATCTTTCTTGATACAGTTGCACCGCCGCCGCATTAGCACAGGCTTCAATACAAATGGCTGTAAATGAAAGTTTTAACATAACTAATCTACTATGTAAAAATAAGTCGGGTTTTCCTTCCTGGCGCTATTACTCCAGAACGCACGAACCGATTTTCACGGTTTTGCATTCGTTGGAAAGGTCTCGGGCTCCGTGAGGTTTATAGCAAAGAAAATTCAGGAAAATTTAACAAACGAAATTCCACGCGGGCGTAGCCGCGGGCGGAAAGCTAGTAGGCTATAAAGACACACGTTTAGATACAGTAAATTTTTCAAATCGTCGCAGAATATAATATTCGGTAAAAGTTCTGCGAAATGTAATCAAATCATAGGGTCTTACATAAGTTATAGGGTAACGACGTCATGCTGGTTTCTGCCCCATCGGCATTCAACTGGCTGTCCATAGAAGGGTGTTGACATCGTAGCTCTGCAACCAGATCTTTGAGTGGCTCCATGAGATATTCCTCTCCATCCACGCCTCCCAGACGCTGACTTGTCAGAGTATCAGCCATCTTCACGATGAGATCACACTTCTCTTCCATGGACATTAAGTTGGTGCTATCAACATGGAGTAACTGGTTCAAAACTTCATTAGAGATGTTATCTTTCCTTAATTTGTCCAATACTTTATCTACGCTATTCAACAGAATGGCAGATAATTGCGCATTGGCTTCTTCATTTTCTGAAAAATAAAATACACTTATGATTATGACACACTTGAAGCTGGGACAAATTGACTCTATAAATTTTACTTACTCTCTTTTTGCGTCTTCACAACTGTCAATTCTAATTTCACCCTGTCCAATTCCTCTTGTTTGTCCTTCCATTCCGAAATTTGTTTTTTGTTTTGTTGTTTCAGTACTGCAATTGAATTGAGTAGCGAATTTCTTTCCATTTCAATTTCCTCGTGAGCCACTTTGGTTTCTTGCAAGGAACTGTACAGCGACTCGTTTTCAACGGTCATAAGGTTAATGTCGTTCGTAAGAACAGTGCAATTTTCAGTTTGCTCAGACACGGCATGCTTCAACTCATCAACCTCACGACCCATTTCCCTGATAAAGTCGAAACTATAATTCAGCCTGTCTGTCAACCGTTCAATTTCTTCACATTTCAGCTTCAATGCATTTTCTGTATCAAAAAGTTTTTCATTCATTTGCTCACATTCATTGTTATACTTCGCGAGGACTTGCTCTCTTGCTTGTTTCTCTTTTCTCAGCTCTAAATGCAGAGCTTCAATTCTGTCGCTCTTCTCAAACACATCGTTTTGCAGTTCAACCAATTCATTATTTCTATTGAGAACTTTTTCATTTAACTTCATGATGTGATTGTCATACTCTTCTCTCATTTTTGCTTTTGAAGCCTTTTCCGCGTCTAATTCAGATTTGAGATTTGTAATAACATTTTCCAACTTGGTAGTTTCATCGTTCAGACTTTGTAAGAGAGAAAGTTTCTCTTCTTGAAGTGTTTGTATCTCCTGCATTTTAGTTTCGACTATTACTCGAGATTGATTGTTATTATCCTTCAGTTTTTGTTCCAATTCGTTTATGTCGTTATTTAATTTTGTCATTTCAATACTGTAATGTATGGACATGTTATTTTTCTCTTCTATCTCTTCGTTGATTCTGTGTTTTAAATTGAAGATGTCGTTTTCTCTTTCAGAGAGCACTCTTTCTAGGGATTGTTTTTCGGATTCGGTTTTCTGTGCCAAATCGTTTAGTTGGTCCTAAAATAATTAAGCGATGTAGATGTGACATGCAAATATTATTGGTGAAGATTTTTTAGAAACATACAATGTGATTACAAAGCATTAGTGGCCCTAATGTGTAAAACTTACCTGCAAATGTTGTATTTGTTGTTTGAGCACCACAATTTTGGCTCTTTCTTCGCCGAGTTGTACCTCCACTACGTTAGCGCATGCTTCGCTACAAACAGCTGTAAAAAATGGCGTAATCATAGTTTTTTTTTTTTAAGAAATTGTATCTAGCAATTGCTGAATAAACCTGTTAAAAATAAGGAAGTAATGTCCATGTTTTCTAAGGTTCCGCACAAACGGGCCACCATCCAAAACTGACGGTAGCTGTCGCGTGCAACGGCTTTTGGTACTGCTCAAACAAAGGTGATCGGTAGATGCCACGATTTGTGTCGAGTGGCCGCCACCGGTAAACGCTACACGTAAACAGCTATTTAAAGGCGGCAACAACTTATCGCCATACATTTATTTATTTAAACTTTAATGCCAAAATAAAATACATCAGTGGTTAAGTGCCTACGCTAGTGAATAGTGCAATAGTGACAGAGTGTCTTGCGCTGCTTCTTCTCAGCACTGGCCCATTTATTACGAACGACGTGTAAAAGTGCTTTTAAAAGCTTACTTGCAAAAATAAAATTAGTTTTATGAGAGCTAAAACTTGCGCCGAAGGGTGACTGCAAGAGGAAAATAGACGTAGAGAGTGATGTGTCACAGTTGGTGTTTAAAAATATAACAACTTACACAAATTGTGGTGCAGCGAGTGCATACTGGCATCCGGGTCGTCGCACTCCAGCTGGCTGGAATCTAGCCGGTTGAGCTGCTGATGCTCCTTCAGCTCGGCCAACAGTTCCCGCAGCGACTGCGCGCGGCCCCGTTCGGCCTCCAGCTCGTCGCACAGCTGGCTGGCTCGGGCGCTCTCCAGCTGGCTTACAGACAGCCACTTGTCGCGCTCTTGTTTGAGTTCGTTAATCTGAAGAGTTTACGCGTGCAAGCGCGTTTTACAAGTCGTTTTTTTTTTAATATTAAGCGCGTGAATTATAAGGCAGGATTCACATTGACCGGCGCGAGTCGGCGCGCAGCGCAGCGTCCGTTCGGTCAAAAATGCAGTGGAATGCGCGCATCTACACGTGTATTCGCTGGAATACGCTCGGAGCCGACCGGCTTCCGACGCATGCTCGCGCATCCGTCCGGATTGAAATGTCAGTTAATCAGTTGTAAGCAATGAGGATCATTTCGATTTTTAGCTGTGAATGCAGATTTATAGGGCTAAGAAATCCATAATACACAGTCCAAAAATTTTTGTTCTACGACAAAAATTGACGAAGTTATGGCCAAATTACTAAAAAAGTTCACTGACCGCCCGGCGCGGGGACGATGACGTCATTATATCCGATCCGAACGCTGCCGGCGTACTGCGTGGATAGAAAATATTATTTTCTAGCCAAACTATCAGTTTTAGAGAAAAACTTGTAATGACATTTATTAATCAGAATAAAGTAAGCTATCGATAGGTAATTTTTAAAAATAGAAATTGTGAAAAATAACGCAAAAAATCCATACGCTCATACGGTTCAATGGAACGCAGAGACGCGATTGGGGTCTCCGCGGTGGTATATTTGGCGATTTATTCAAATAAAGTGTTCATAAGTGTTGTTAGAGTCATATCTTCTTCCAAGTAAAATATAAAAATGTTTAAGTATTAATTTATTTACTTCTAACAATCCCAACTAATATTATAAATGCGAAAGTAACTCTGTCTGTCTGTCTGTCTGTCTGTCTGTCTGTTACGCTTTCCCGCTTAAACCTCGCAACCGATTTTGATGAAATTTGGCATAGAGATAGTTTGAGTCCCGGGAAAGAACATAGGATAGTTTTTATCCCGGTTTTTGAAACAGGGACGCGCGCGATAAAGTTTTTCTGTGACAGACAAAATTCCACGCGGGCGAAGCCGCGGGCGGAAAGCTAGTAAGGTATAGCTGAGGCAGATACACTCTGCCTAGACTCTAAGACATTGCTATGAAGATCATTTCGATGTACACGCAATACCTACCTGTTATTTAGTTTTTCTGAGTTAAACCTACGTACCTACCTACCTATCTATTCGCCGTTCCCATGGGCGGGCCAGCTGCTGCAGGAACGGACAGCTGCTCCCTCCTGGAAATCTATTTAATCTTAGCCTAGAAGCTGGGTAGGACTCCCCCTCGGCCAGAAGCTGAGTATTACATACCCCCCCCCCCCCCCCCCAGGCCAGAAACTGGGTATGACTTGACTTCCCCCCTCCCCCCAGGCCAGAAGCTGGGTAAGGCTAGCCCCTCCCCCCAGCCCATAGAAACTGGTTATGACTTGACACCCCCCCCCCCAGGTCAGAAGCTGGGTAAGGCTAGTCCCTTCCCCCAGTCCATAAGCATAAGCTAGGTATGACTCCCCCTCGGCCAGAAGCCGGGTATGACTTACCCCCCCCCCCCCCCCCCGGCCAGAAACTGGGTATGACTTGCCTCTCCCCCCCTCCCACCAAGCCCAGAAGCTGGGTAAAGCTTGCCCCTCCCCCCAGGCTATAAGCTGGGTATGACTTATCCCCCCCCCTCCAGGCCAGAAACTGGGTATTATTAGCATCATATTATGTATTATTATGTTCAATACAAACAATCATTAAGTTACACTCACCCCAACCGCGTCTCCGCATTGCATCGAATCCTATGAAAATGTGGTTTTTGGACATAGCGATACTTATTTTTCACAATTTTTATTTTTAAAAATTACTGGTCGATAGGTTACTTTATTTTGATGAATAAATGTTACTAAAAGTTTTTTTCTAAAACTGATAGTTTAGCTGGAAAAAAATATTTTCCATCCCAATAGTACGCCGGCTGCGCTCGATTCGGATATAATGACGTCACGCGGCCCTGCGTACGTTGACTTTTAGCGGCAAAAACGGCCTATGTTTATTACTTAATATCTTCGTAAGTAATGGTCCGATTTGGATAATTCAAAAAGATATATCTTTCTTATGTCTTAAAGATTAACGTAGATACTAGTTTTATTGAATTTTCTACAACAGTACTGATCCTCATTACGACTCTAAGAACTGTTAATAAAATACTATTTTCTTTACGGCCGTGTAAGTGCGCTCCGACGCGCGCCGGTCAATGGGCATCATACCTAAGGCTTCTTATACACGAGCGGCATATTCGCTGGGTGCGAAGTACTAGGTGGGGGGGACATAATCTATCGCAGCGCTCATGGTGGTCAAAAGTAGAAATAATGTTAGCTCTGTCATCAGATGTATCTGTCAATGGCAAAGCGATTCTACATAATACATTTTAATATCATTAATTAATCGCATGAAAAGGGTCCTACTGGGAACTTAAATAAAAGAGTGGACTGTATTTCGATAGGGCTGTTTTAATAGCCGTTTACAATTTGGAAATAACTAAACTATACAACGTGGTAGTACAAAAATGAGTCACAGTAGTTGTTGTGCACAGATGTTTGCCTTATGATGAGAGCGTGAATTATTGAACTCTGCCCTTGTTTTGTTCTTAATTCTTCTACATCTCGGACTTGTCCAGCCAATACCAACAACTTTCCTTTAAATACGGTTTGTGGTTGGAATTTGATATTGTAACTCTCACAAACCCGGTCTTCAAAACGATACTCATTTCGATCTGAAAACGATATTTAATTTATTACTAGCGATACAGAAACATTTAAATATATTTACTGTTATATAATGAAACCGTTAAAGTAGCTTTTTCTTTTTGTTTTACTGTAAAACTACAACTATAAATGAAGTAAACAAACCCTGACACAATCAAAATTAAACACACTTTTTGGACTTACCTCATTTGATTTGAATGACCAAAATGATTTCAAAACCTTTTTTCCACCCAAATCGTGGTATCACAACAATTTATTAGTTGAAAATATTTGTTATTTTTTCATTTCGATATTTTTTCACAAATATACGACCTAAATGTCAATGTGACAGAGCCCACAAAGTTGTGGACGCTAGTTGGCGCTGTAATCGTGCACGGAGCCAATAGCCGACGGCAGTGGCAACGGCTGCTGTCGCCACCTTTTGGCGGCGACTGAAGACTCGTCGACGACTGCCGCCGACAGGTGGCGTTAGCTGCAGTCGTAGCTTGTCGCATCCTGTACAAAGAGACAGCTACAACTGCAGCTAACGCCTTTTGACGGTAGTTGTCGACTTGGCCACGGCTGTCGTTGATACTGCCGTCGGCTATGAGCCGCTCGTATATAAGCACACTAAGAGGCCTCGGCGTACGCGTAAGTTCTCGTAGGCCAGACAAGTTTCAATAGAAAGAAAGAAAGAAAAATAGTTTATTTGGTTCAAACAAACGTTTTACACAATTTACATTACATATAGCCGGACCAGGAACATAAAAACCCTGGCATAGAGGCGCATCAATTGCATTTGATAGTGCAACACTGAGTACAGTCGTACCTGTGTTAAATTAATAGGCTAACTTTATGTATCAGTATTCAGGATTACGGGCTAATTTGATATTTTCATGAATTAACGAAAAAATATTATTATAGGTAACCTGGTTTAAATAAATTAAATGAAAACATCAATCGAGCTAGTAGGATATATTTTATTATTCATCAATAATCAAATTCAGAACTTGAATATTCAACTGCAATGTCTGCTCATGAACGCTTCAAACTCGGTACTTCTTTCCCAATTCCATAAAATTCAACACTTAGAAAGTGACAAAAAACTTTAAAATAGGTAGTTGAAACAAACCACAGCAAATTTTCATAGTGGACTGTACTATACGATAAACATGTCAGTCAATTTGACACCCTTGTCGGAAAAATTATTCAATGAAAATATTGTCCGAACTCTTAGTATTTCTCTTCGACAAATACTTTAACACATTGTGAACCACTTTTCTTTCACGACTATGAAAAGATTTTAGCAATTTAATTCACAAAATCAATTGCGCACATTTAAAATAAAGTTTGTTTACACTTTGACAGCAATAGACTGACATGCAAGTGGCATGACAATGAAGTTTTCAGTTACTGTTGCCATTAAAAGAAATTAGTACCATTAGTTTTCCGCAACATGGCGAGGGTTTTTATGTTCCTGGTCAGGCTATACATAATTTATTGAACCAAAATAGCAACCTAGGAATGAGATAACGGTCCCCAACTGCCAGTGGACATGAATCAGACGGAAAAATAAGAGATAATAAGCTGTAAATTCTTTAACCTTTAAGATACAAATCTTCTAAAAAGTGACTCAAAAGTCTTATAAAATATTGTGTCCGACTCTACAATAGTCCTCAGCTATACAAACTCAATGGTGGTCAAGCTTTTTACCTACCTTGGCTTTATAAGCGTCCCTTTCGTACTGCGCGTCATCCAGCTGCCCTTGAGTATACACCAATCGCTCCTCCATCTCCTCAAGCTGGCGAGTCAGCTTGGAGACGCCGTCGGAGCCCGCGTCACCGCCTCGAGCGTCTGATTCTTGCCCACAGCATAAGGATATCTTCGATTTGAGGTTCACTATCTCCAGCTTGTATTGTTCTTTGTCTTTTACTGGAAAGATTTTTTAAGAAAAGATGACGATACAGTATTGTCTAGAGCAGGGGTATCC